>NW_006408755.1:1415768-1428028 GCF_000296735.1 Chrysochloris asiatica
TATCAGCCATATATCTAGAACTCTGTATATATTAAAATGTTGCACTAGTCTGTGATGTAGCAAGTTCTCTGTATACAGACAAGATGGAATCATCAGCCTTGTAGTTGGAAGTCAGTATATGGAAACGTTGCACTACCCTGCCAGGTAGCTAGATCCCTGTATATAGACATTTCGGTCTCGTCTGCGATGTAGCTAACTCATTGTACATGGATATTTTGGACTGTTCGGCCCTGTAGGTAGCTCTCAGTATATGGACATTTTGGAATTGTCTGCCATGTACCAAGCTCTCTGTACATAGACATGTTGGACTGATCTGCCATGTTGTTAGCTCTCAATACAGGAAAATATTGGACTTGTCTGCCATGTAGCTAGCTCTCAGTATGCAGACAAGATGGACTCATTTGCCTTGTAGGTGGGTCTCTGTATATGGAAATGTTGCACTACCCTGCCATGTAGTTAGCTCTCTGCATATGGACATTTTGGACTCATCTGCCATGTAGCTAGCTCAAGTTACATGGATTTTTATGACTGTTTTGACATGTAGCTAACTCTCAGTATATGGACATGTTGGACTCATCTGCCATATAGCTAGTATTCTGTATATGGACATGTTGGACTACTCTGCCAAGTAGCTAGCACTCAGTATATGGACATATTGAACTCATCTGCCTTGTTGCTAGAACTCTGTATATGGAAATGTTGCACTACACTGCCATGTAGCTAGCTCTGTGTATATGGACATTTTGGACTCCTTTGCCATTTAGCTAACCCTCTGTATATGAGCATATTGGTCTTCTCTGCCATGTAGCTAACTCTCAGTATATAGACAAGTTGGACTTATCTGCCTTATAGCTAGTACTCTGTATGGATATGGTGTACTACCCTACCATGTACCTAGCTCTCTCTATATAGACATGTTGAACTTGTTTGCCATATAGCTAGCTCTCAGTATATGGACAACGTTGGACACATCTGCCATATAGCTAGAACTCTGTATATGTAAATGTTGAACTACTCTTCCGTGTAGCTAGCTCTCTGTATAAAGACAAGTTGGACTCATCTGCCTTGTAGCTAGAACTCTGTATTTGGAAAAGATTCACAACCCTGCCATGTAGCTAGCCCTTTTATATGGACATTTTGGTCTCGTCTGCCATGTAGCTAGCTCTCATTATATGGACAACGTTGGACACATTTGCCATATAGCTAGAACTCTGTATATGTAAATGTTGAACTACTCTGCCATGTTCCAGCTCTCTGTATAAAGACAAGTTGGACTTATCTTCCTTGTAGCTAGAACTCTGTATTTGGAAAAGATTCACAACCCTGCCATGTAGCTAGCCCTTGAATATGGACATTTTGGGCTCGTCTGCCATGTAGCTAGCTCTCTATACATGGATATGTTGGACTGATCTACCAAGTAGGTAACTCTCTGTATATGAATATATTGGACTTGTCTGCCAAGTAGCCAGCTATCTCAGTTTATAGACAAGTTGGACTCATCTGCCTTTTAGCTAGAACTCTGTATATGGAAATGTTGCACTACACTGTCATGTAGCTAGCATTCTGCATATGAACATATTGGAATTCTCTGTCATGTAGCTAGTGCTCAGTATATGGACATGTTGTACTCATCTGCCATGTAGCTAGTACCCTGTATATGGAAATATTGCAGTCCTGTATGGGGTAGCTAATTCTCTGTACACAGACAAGATGGACTCATCTGTCTTGTAACTAGAACTCTGTATATGAAAATGTTGCACTACCCTGCCAGGTAGCTAGGTCTCTGTATATAGATATTTTGGAATCGTCTGTCATGTAGCTTGCTCATTGTACATTGATATTTTGGACTGTTCAGTCATGTAGGTAGCTCTCAGTATATGGAAATTTTGGACTCGTCTGCCATGTAGTTAGCTCTGTGTACATGGATATGTTGGACTGAGCTGCCATGTTGGTAGCTCTCGGTACATGAACATATTGGATATGTCTGCCATCTAGCTAGCTCTATGTACATGGATATGTTTGAGTGATCTACCAAGTAGGGAGCTCTCTCTATACGAACATACTAGACTTGTCTTCCATGTAGCTAGCTCTCAGTATATACACGTTAGACTCATCTGCCTTGTACCTAGAACTCTGCATAAGGAAATGTTGTACTTCAATGCCATGTAGCTAGCTTTCTGTATATGAACATATTGCACTTGTCTGCCATGTAGCTAGGTCTCAGTATATGGATGTATTGGACTCATCTGCCATGTAGCTAGTTCCCTGTATATGGCAATGTTGCACTACTATGTAGCTAGCTCTGAGATTATGGACATTTTGGACTTGTCTGCCATGTACCTAGCTCTATGTACATGAATATGTTGGACTGATCTGCCAAGTAGGTAGCTCTCTGTATATGAACATATTGGACTTGTCTACCATATAGCTAGCTCTCAGGGTATGGACATGGTGTACACAACTGCCATGTAGCTAGAATTTTGTATATGCAAATGTTGCCCTACCCTGCCAGTAGCTAGCTCTCAGTATATGGACATCTTTGACAAATCTGCCATGTAGCTAACTCATTGTACATGGATATTTTGGACTGTTCTGCCATTTAGGTAGCTCTAAGTATATGACATGTTGGACTCGTCTGCCATGTAGCTAACTCTCAGTATATGGACATGATGGACTACCCTGCCATGTACCTAGTTCTGTGTATATGGACATTTTGGACTCATCTGTGATTTAGCTGGCTCTCCGTATATGAACATATTGAATTTGTCTGCCATGTAGCTAACTCTCAGTATATAGACAAGTTGGACTCATCTTCCTTGTAGTTAGTACTCTGTATATGGATGCGTTGCACTACACTGCCAAGTACCTAGCTCTCTCTATATAGACAAGTTGAATTTTTCTGCCATGTAGCTAGCTCTCAGTATATGGACACATTGGACATATCTGCCATGGAGCTAGAACTCTGTATATGGAAATGGTGCACTACTCAGCCATACAGCTAGCTCTCTGTGTATAGACAAGTTGGGCTCATCTGCCTTGTAACTATAACTCTGTATATGGAAATGTTGCACTACCCAGCCATGTAGCTAGCTCTCTGTATATGGACATTTTGGACTCGTCTGCCATGTAGCTACTCTCTGTATATGGATATGTTGGACTGATCTACCAAGTAGGTAGTTCTCTGTATATGAACATCTGGGACTTTTCTGTCATGTAGCTAGCTCTCAGTATATAGACAAGTTGGACTCTTCTACCTTCAAGCTAGAACTCTGTATATGGAAATTTTGCACTACCCTGCCATGTAGATAGCTCTCCGTATATGAACATATTGGATTTTCCTGCCATGTAGGTAGCTCTCAGTATATGGACATGTTGGACTCATCTGCCATGTACCTAGTATCCTGTATATGGTCATGTTGGACTACTCTGCGATGTACCTAACTCTCAGTATATGCACACATTGGAAACATCTGCCATGTAACTAGAACGCTGTAAATGGAAATGTTGCACTACTCTGCCATGTAGCTAGTTCTTTGTATATAGACAAGTTGGACTCATCTATCTTGTAGTTAGAACTCTGTATATGGAAATGTTGCACTACCCTGCCATGTAGCTAGCTCTCTGTATATGAAAATATTGGACATGTCTGTCATGTAGCCAGCTCTCAGTATACGTACATGTTGGACACATCTGCCATGTAGCTAGAACTCTGTATACGGGAACTTGAACTACTTTGCCATGTAGCTAACTCACTGTATATAGAAAAGTTGGACTTATCTACCTTGAAACTAGAACTCTGTATATGGAAATGTTGCACTATGCTACCATGTAGCTAACCCTTATATATGGACATTTTGTTCTCGTCTACCATGTAGCTAGCTCTCTGTAAATGTATATGTTGGACTGATCTACCAAGTAAGTAGTTCTCTGTATATGAACATTTTGGACTTGTGTCCCATGTACCAAGCTATCAGTATATTTGCAAGTTGAAATCATCTGCCTTGTAGCTAGACCTCTGATATGGAAATGTTGCACTAAAATGCCATGTAGCTAAATCTCTGTATATAGACAAGTTGGACTCATCTGCCTTGTAGCTAAAACTCTGTATATGGAAATATTGCACTACCCTACCATGTAGCTTGCTCTCTGTGTATGAACATTTTGAACTTGTCTGCCATGTAGCTAGCTCTCTGTATATGGATATGTTGGACTGATATGCCAAGTAGTTAGCTCTATGTATATGAACATATTGGACTTCTCTGCCACGCAGCTAGCTCTCAGTATATAGACTAATTGGAGTCTTCTGCCTTGAAGCTAGAACTATGTATATGGAAATGTTGCACTACCCGGCTATGTAGCTAGCTTTCTGTATATGAGCATATTGGACTTGTCTTCCATGTAGTTAGCTCTTAGTATATGGACATGTTGGACTCATCTGCCATTTAGATAGTATACTATATATGTACATGTTGGACTACTGTGCTATGTAGCTAACTCTCATTATGTGGACATGTTTGGCACATCTGCCATATAGCTAGAACTCTTTATATGGAAATGTTGAAATAATCTGCCATGTACCTATCTCTCTGTATATGAACATATTGGACTTCTCTACCATGTTGCTAGCTCTCAATATATGGACATGTTGGACTCACCTACCATGTAGCTAGTATCCTGTATATGGACATGTTGGACTACTCTGCAATGTAGCTAGCTTACAGTGTATGGACACATTGGACACATCGGCCATGTATCTAGAATCTGTATATGAAAATGTTGCAGTAAAATGCCAGGTAGCTAGCTCTCAGTATATGGTTATTTTGGACTCATCTGTCGTATAAATAGCCCTTTGTACATGGTCATTTTGGACTCATTTGTCATGTAGCTAGGTCTCTGTACATGGATATGTTGGACAAATCTGCCCAGTTGGTTGCTGTCTGTACATGAACATCTTGGACTTGTATACCATGTAGCTAGCTCTCAGTATATAGACAAGTAGACTTATATGCCTTGTAGCTAGAACTCTATATATATGGATATGGTGAACTACCCTGCCATGCAACTAGCTCTGTGTATATGGACATTTTTAAGTCGTCTGCCATGTAGCTAGCTTTCTGTACATGGATACCTTGGATTGATCTGTTAAGTTGGTAGCTCTCTGTACATGAACATATTGGAATTGTCTGCCATGTAGCTATCTGTCAGTATATAGACAAGTTGAACTCATCTGACTTGTAGCTAGAACTCTGTAAATGGAAATGTTGCACTCCCCTTACATGTAGCTAACTCTATATATACGAGCATATGGGACTTTTCTGCCATGTAGCTAGCTGTCAGTATATGGACAGGTTGGACTCATCTGTTATGTAGCTAGTACCCTATGTATGGAAATGTTGGACTACTCTGCCAAGTAGCTAGCTCCCAGAATATGTACATGTTGGATACATCTGCCATGTAGCTAGAACTCTGTATATGGAAATGTTTCACTACCCTGCCATGTAGCTAGTCTGTGTATATGGACATTTTTTACTCCTTTGCCATGTACCTAGATCTCTGTGTAAGGATATGTTGGACTGATCTCCAAAGTAGGTAGCTCTCTGTATATGAACATATTGGACGTGTCTGCCATATAGCTAGCTCTGAGTATATTGACATGTTGGACTCATCTGTCATGTAGCTACTACCCTGTATATGGACATGTTGGACTACTCTGACAAGCAGCAAGCTCTCAGTATATGGACACATTGTAGACATCTGCCACGTAGCTAGAAGTCTGTATATGGAAATGCTGCACGATTCTCCCATGTAGCTAGCTCACTGTATATAGACCAGTTGGACTCATCTGCCTTGAAGCTAGAACTCTGTATATGGACATGTTGCACTACCCTGACAAGTAAGTAGCGCTCTGTATATAGACAATTTGGACTCATTTGCCTTGTAGCTAGAGCTCTGTATATGGACATGTTGGACTTTCCTTCAATGTAGCTATTTCTCCGTAAATAGGCAAGTTGGACTCATCTGCCTTGTAGGTAGAACACAGTACATGGATATATTGCACTACCCTGCCGTGTAGCTAGCTTTCTGTATATAGATAAGTTGTACTCATCTGCCTTGTAATTAGAATTCTGTATAAGAAAATTTTGCACTACCCTGCCATGGAACTAGCACTCTGTATATGGACATTTTAACATGTCTGCCATGTAGCTAGCTTTCTGTACATGGATAACTTGGACCGATCTGCTAAGTAGGTAGCTCTCTGGATATGAAAATATTGAACTTGTCAGGATGTATCTAGCTCTCATTATATGGACATGTTGGACTCATCTGCCATGTAGTTATTACCCTGTATATGGGCCTGTAGGACTACTCTGTCATGTAGCTAACTCTCACGATATAGACAAGTTGGAATCATCTGCCCTGTAGCAAGAAATTTGTATATTGAAATGTTGCACTACCCTGCCATGTATCTAACTCTCTGTATATGAACATATTGGACAAGTCTGACATGCAGCTAGCTCTCAGTATATGGACATGTTAGACTCATCTGCCATATAGCTAGTACCCTGTATATAGAAATGCTGCACTTCTCTGTGATGCAGCTAGCTCTCTGTATATAGACAAGATGGACTCGTCTGCCTTGTAGCTAGAACACTATATATGGAAATGTTTCACTGCCCTACGAGATAGCTAGCTCTCTGTATATGGACATTTTGGACTCGTCTGCCATGTAGCTAGCTCTCTGTACATGGATATGTTGGTCTGATCTGCCAAGTAGGTAGTTCTCTGTATATGAACATATTGTACTTGTCTGCCATGTAGTTAATTCTAAGTATATGGACATGTTGGACTCATCTGCCATGTAGTTATAACACTGTATATGGAAAGGTTGCAATACCCTGCCAGGCAGCTAGTTCTCTGTATATGGACATTTTGGACTCATCTGCCTTTTAGCTAGAACTCTGTATATGGAAATGTTGCACTATGCTGCCATGAAGATAGCTCTCTGTATATGGACAACTTAGATTCTTCTGCCATGTAGCTAGCTCTCTGTTCATGGATATGTTGGACTGATCTGCCAAGTAGGTAACTATCTGTATATGAACATATTGGACTCGTCTGACAGGTAGCTAGCTCACAGTATATGAACATGTTGGATTCATCTGCCATGTAGCTAGTACCCTGTATATGGAAATGTTGCACTACTCTGCCATGTAGCTAGCTCTCTGTATATGGACATTTTGGACACATCTGATATGTAGCTAGAACTCTGTTTATGGAAAAGTTGCACTACGCTGCCATGTAGCTAGCTCTCTGTATATGCACATATTGGACTTGTCTGCAATGTAGCTAGCTCTCAGTATATGGACATGTTGCACTACCCTGCCATGTAGCTAGCTCTCTGTATATAGACAAGTTGGACTCATCTGCCTTGTAGCTACAATGCTGTATATGGAAATTTTTTTAACTACCCTGCCATGAGGTAACTCTCTATATATGGACATTTTGGACTTGTCTGCCTTGTAGCTAGCTCTATGTACATGGATGAGATAGACTGATCCACAAAGTAGGTAGCTCTCTGGATATGAACATATTGGACTTGTCTGCCATATATCTAGCTCTCAGTATATAGACAAGTTGGATGCATCTTCCATGTAGCTAGTACCTTGTATATGGGCTTGTTGGACAACGCTGCCATGTATCTAGCTCTCAGTGCATAGACACATTGTACACATCTGCCATGTAGTTTTTTTTTCAAGGCAGACAAGTACAAAATATCCATATACAGAGAGCTAGCTTCATGGCAGAGGGGTCCAAAATGTCCATATACAGAGAGCTATCTACATGGCAGGGTAGCGTAACATTTCCATATACAGAGTTCTAGCTACAAGGCAAATGAGACCAACTTGTCTATATACACAGAGGTAGCTACATGGCAGGGTAGTGCAACATATCCATATACAGAGTTCTAGCTACAAGGCAGATGAGTCCAAATTGTCAATATACTGAGAGCTAGCTATATGGCAAATAAGTTCAATATGTTCATATAGAGAGAGCTAGTTACTTGGCAGGGTAGTGCATCATTTACATAAACAGTGTTCGAGCTACATGGCAGATGTGTCCAAGGTGTCCATATATAGAAAGCTAGCTAAATGGCATCATAGTGCAACATTTCCATATACATAATTTTAGCTACAAGGCATATGAGACCAACTTGTCTATGTACAGAGAGCTACATGGCAGATGTTTCTAACGGATCCATATATTGAGTGCTAGCTACATGGCAGAGTAGTCTAAAATATCCATGCACAGAGAGCTAAATAAATGTCAGATGAATCCAAGATATCCATATACAGAGAGCTAGCTACATGGAAGTTAAGTGCATCATATCCATATACAGAGTTCAAGCTACATGGCAGATGAGGCCAAAGTGTTCATATACTGACAGCTAGCTACATGGCAGACAAGTCCAATATGTTCATATACAAATAGCTAGCTACTTGGCAGGGTAGTGCAACATTTCCATACACAGTGTTCTAGCTACATGGTAGATGAGTCCAACTTCTCCATATCTGAGAGCTAGCTACATCGCAGACAAGTCCAAAATGTCCATATACAGAAAGCTACCTACACGACAGAGTAGTCCAACATGACCTTATAAAGAGTACTGCCTACCTGGCTAATTAGTTCAACGTGTCCATATACCGAGAACTAATTACATGGCAGACAAGTCCAATATGTTCATATACAGAGAACGAGCTACTTGTCAGGGTAATGCATCATTTCCATATACAGAGTTATAGCTACATGGAAGATGTGTCCAACGTGTCCATATACTGAGAGTTAGATACATGGCAGACAAGTCCAATACATTCATATACAGAGAGCTACCTACTTGGCAGATCAGTCCAACATATCCATGTACAGAGAGCTAGCTACATGGCAGGACAGTGCACCATTTCCATATACAGAGTTCTAGCTATAAGGCAGATGATTCCAACTTCTCTGTGTACAGAGAGCTAGCTACATGGTAGGGTAGTGCAACATTTCCATATACAGACTTCTAGCTACAAGGCAGATGAGTCCTACTTGTCTATATACAGAGAGCTAGCTACATGACAGGGTAGTGCAACATATCCATATCCATGGCAGATGAGACCAACATGTCCATATAGTCAGAGCTAGCTACATGGCAGACAAGTCCTATATGTTCATGTACAGAGATTTAGCTACATGCAGCATAGTGCAACATTTCCATATACAGAGTTCTAGCTACATGGTAGATGTGTCCAAAATGTCCATATACAGAGAGCTAGCTACATAACAGAGTAGTGCATCATTTCCATATAGAGAGGTCAAGCTACATGGCAGATGGGTCCAAAGTGTTCATATACTGAGAGCTAGCTACATGGAAGAGTAGTGCACAATGTCCATATACAAGGTACTAGCTACATGGCAGATGAGTCTATCATGTCCTTATAATGAGAGGTAGCTACATGGCAGACAATTCCAAAATGTTCATATACAGAGAGCTAGCTACATGGCAGGGTAGTGCAACATTTCCATACACAGAGTGGTAGCAACATGACAGATGTTTCCAGTATGTCCATATACAGAGAGCTAGCTACATGGCAGAGTAGTCCATCATGTCCATATACAGGTACTAGCTACATGACACATGAGTACAAAATGCCCATATACTGAGAGCTAGCTACATGGCAGTCAACTTCAATATGTTTATATACAGAAAGCTACCTACTTGGCAGATCAGTCCATCATATCCATGAACAGAGAACTAGCTACATTGCAGATGAGTCCAAAACGTCCATATACAGAAAGATAGCTACATGGCAGAGTAGTCCAACATGTCCATATACAGGGTAGTAACTACAAGGCAAATGAGTCCAACTTGTCTTTATACAGAGAGCTAATTACTTGGTAGATCAGTTCAACATATCCATGTACAGAGAGCTTCTAGCTAAATGGAAGACAAGATGAAAATGTCCATATACAGAGAGGTAGATACATGGCAGGGTAGTGCAACATGTCCATATAAAGAGTTCGAGCTATAATCCTGATGAGTCCAACTTGCGTATATACAGAAAGCTAGCTATATGGCAGAATAGTGCAACATTTCCATATACAGGGTACTAGCTACCTGGCAGATGAATCCAACACGTTCAAATAAAGAGAGCTAGCTACATGTCAGACGAATCCAATATGTTCATATACAGAGAGTAATCTACTTGGCAGAACAGTTTAATATAGCCATGTACAGAGAGCTAGCTACATGGCAGAGGAGTCCATAATGTCCATATACGGAGAGCTAGCTACTTAGCAGAGTAGTCCAACATGTCCATATACAGAGTTCTAGCCACAAGGTAGATGAGTCGAACTTGTCTATATATAGAGAGATAGCTCCATGGGAGAGTAGTGTATCATATCCATACACAGAGTTCAAGCTTCAAGGCATATGAGTCCAAAGTGTTCATATACTGAGAGCTAGCTTCATGGCAGAGTAATCCAACATGTCTATATAAAGAGTACTAGCTAAGTAGCTAATGAGCCCAACGTGTCCATACACTGAGAGCTAGCTACATAGCAGAATAGTCCAACATGTCCATATAAAGAGTGATAGATACAAAGCAGATGAGTCCAACTTGTCTATATACTGAGAGGTAGCTACATGGTAGACAAGTCCAAATTGTTCATATACAGAGAGCTACCTACTTGGCAGATCAGTCCAACATATCCATGTACAGAGAGCTCACTACCTGGAAGATGAGTCCAAAATGTCCATATACAGAGAGCTAATTAAATGGAGGGTAGTGCAACATTATCATATACAGAGTTCTAGCTAGAAGGCAGATGAGTCCAACTTGTCTATATACAGAGAGCTAGCTACATGGAAGCATAGTGCAACATTTTTATATACAGAATTCTAGCTACATTGCTGATGTGTCCAACGTGTCCATATACTGAGAGCAACCTACATGGCAGATCAGTCCAAAAGATTCATGCACAGATAGCTAGCTATATGGCAGATGAGTCCAAAATGTCCAAATACAGAAAGCTAGGTAGATGGCCAAGTAGACCAACATGTCCATATACAAAAAGCTAGCTACATGGCAGACAAGTCCAATATGTTCATATACAGATAGCTACCTACTTGGCAGTCCAACATATCCATGTACAGAGAACTTGCTGCAAGCAGATGAGTTCAAAATGTCCATATACAGAGAGATCGTTAAATGGCAGGGTAGTGCAACATTTTCATATACAGAGTTCAATTTTCAAGGCCAATGAGTCCAACTTGTCTATATACTGATAGCTAGCTACATGGCTGACAAGTCCAATATGTTCATATAATAACAGCTACCTACTTGGCAGATCAATCCACCATGCCCATGTACTGAGAGCTAACTATATGACAGATGAGTTCAACGTGTCCATATACTGAGAGCTATCTACTTGGCAGAGTAGTCCAACATGTCCATATACATGGTACTAGCTACATGGCAGATGAGTCCAACACAATCATATACAGGGTACTAGCTACATGGCAGATGAGTGCAACATGTGCATATACTAAGAGCTAGCTACATGGCAGATGAATACAATATGTTCATATACAGAGAGCTACATACTTGACAGATCTGTTCACAATATCCATGTATTGAGAGCTACCTACATGGCAGACGAGTCAAAAATGCCCATATACAGAGAGCTAGCTGCATGGCAGAATAGTGCAACATTTCCATATACAGAGTTCTACTTATAAGGCAGATGAGTCAAACTTGTCTTTATACAGAGAGCTAGCTACAATGCAAGGTAGTGCAACATTTCCATAAACAGAGTTCTAGCTAAAAGACAGTAGAGTCCAAATTGTCTATACACAGACAACTAGCTATATGGCAGGGTAGTGCAACATTTTCATAAACAGAGTTCTAGCTAGAAGACAGATGAGTCCAAATTGTCTATACACAGACAACTAGCTATATGGCAGGGTAGTGCAACATTTCCATATAAAGGGTTCTTGCTACGAGGCAGATGAGTCCAACTTTTCCATATACTGGTAGCTACCTACATGGCGGAGTAGTCCAACATGTCCAAATACAGGGTACTAGCTACATGGCAGATGAGTCCAACATGTCCATGCACTGAGAACTAGCTACATGGCAGGCACGTCCAATATGTTCATATATAGAGACCTAGCTACATGGCAGTGTAGTGCAACATTTCCATATACAGAGTTCTAGCTA
>NW_006408755.1:1428973-1431850 GCF_000296735.1 Chrysochloris asiatica
GCAACATTTCCATATATGGAGTTCTAGCTACAAGGCAGATGAGTCCAACTTGTCTATATACAGAGAACTAGCTACATGGTAGAGTTGTGCAACATGTCTATATACAGGGTAATAGCTATATGGAAGATGAGCCCAACATATCCATATACTGAGAGCTAGCTACCTGGCAGACAAATCCAATATGTTCATTTAAAGAGAGCTACCTCCTTGGCAAATCAGTCCAACATATACTTGTAATGAGACCTAGCCACATGGCAGATGAGTCCAACATGCCAATATACCGAGAGCTAGCTACATGGCAGAGTAGAATATCATGTACATATACAGGGTACTAGCGACATGGCAGATGAGTCCAACATGAACATATACTGAGAGCTAGCTACATGTCAGACAAGTCCAATATGTTGATAGACAGAGAGCTAGATACAAGGCAGGGTAGTGTAACATTTCCTTATACAAAGTTCTAGCTACATGGCAAACAAGTCCCATACGTTCATATACATAGAGGTACTCACTTGACAGATCAGTCCAACATATTATGTAGAAAGCTATCTAGATTGCAGACTAGTCCAAAATTTCTGTATACAGAGAGCTAGCTACATGGCAGGGTTGTGAAACATTTGCATATACAGACTCCTTGCTAGAAAGCAGATGAGTCCAACTTGTTTATATACAGAGAGCTATCTACATGGAAGGGTAGTGCAACATTTCCATATACAGAGTTCTAGCTACAAGGCAGATGAGTGCATCTTGTCCATATACTGAGAGCTAGCTACATGTCAGATGAGTCCAACATGTCCATATACTAAGAGCTAGCTACATGGCAGACAAGTCCAAAATGTCCATTTAAAGAGAGCTAGCTACATGGCAGTGTAGTGCAATATTTTCATATACAGAGTTCTAGCTACAAGGCAGATGAGTCCAACTTGTGTATATTCAGAGAGCTACAAGGCAGGGTAGTTTAACATTTCCATATACAGAGTTCCAGGTACGAGGCAAATGAGTCCCACTTTAGTTTATACAGAGAGCTAGCTACATGTCAGACAAGTCCAATATGTTGATAGACAGAGAGCTAGATACAAGGCAGGGTAGTGCAACATTTCCATATACTGAATTCTAGAGAGAAGACAGATGAGTCCCACTTGTCTATATACAGAGAGGTAGCTACATGGCAGGGTAGTGCAACATTTCCTTATACAGAGTTCTAGCTAAAAGGCAGATGAATCCCACTTTAGTTTATACAGAGAGCTAGCTACATGGCAGGGTAGTGCAACATTTCCATATACTGACTTCTAGAGAGAAGACAGATGAGTCCCACTTGTCTAAATACAGAGAGGTAGCTACATGGCAGGGTAGTGCAACATTTCCATATACAGATTTGTAGCTACATGGCAGATGTGTCCAACGTGTCCATATACTGAGAGCTAGCTACATGGCAGACAAGTCCAATATGTTTATGAACAGAGAGGTAGCTTCATGGCTGTGTAATGCAACATTTCCAAATACAGAGTTCTAGCTACATGGCAGATGTGTCCAATGTGTCCATATACTGAGAGTCAGCTATATGGCAGAGTAGTCCAACAGGTCCATATACAGGGTACTAGCTACATGGCAAATGATTCCAACATGTCCATATTCTGAGAGCTAGCTACATGGCCGACAAGTTGAATATGTTCATATAGTGAGAGCTAACTACTTGGCAGATCAGTCCAACATATTCATGCACAGAAAGCTAGCTACACGTCAGATGAGTTCAAAATGTCCATATACAGAGTATAAGCTACATGGTAGGGTAGTGCAACATTTACATGTACAGAGTTCTAGCTACATGGCAGATGTGTCCAACGTATCCATATACTCAGAGCTAGATACATGGTAGCTCAGTCCAAAATATCCATGCACAGACAGCCAACTACATGTCACACGAGTCAAAAATGTCCTTATACAGAAAGCTAGCAATATGGCAGGGTAATGCAACATTTCCATATACAACGTCCTAGTTACAAGGCAGATGAGTCCAACTTGTCTTTATATAGAGAGCTATCTACATGGCAGAGTACCGCAACATTTCCATATAGAGAGTTCTAGCTACATAGTAGATGTGTCAAACATGTCCATATTAAGAGAGTTAGCTACATGGCAGGGTTGTGCATCATATCCATATACAGAATTCTAGCTACAAGGCAGATGAGTCCAATGTGTCTATATGCAGAGAGCTAGCTACCTGGCAGTGTAGTGCAACATTTCAATATACAGAGTTCTAGTTGCCAGGAAGATGAGTCCATCTTGTCTATATAAAGAGAGCTAGTGACATAACAGGGTAGTGCAACATTCCAACATACAGATATCTAGTTGCATGGCAGATGTGTCCAACGTGTCCATAAACAGAGAGCTAACTACATGACATATAAGTCCAAAAAGTTCATATACAGAGAGATGTCTACATGGCAGGGTAGTGCAACATTTCCATATATAGAGAGTTCTAGCTACAAGGCAGATGAGTCAAATTTGTGTATATACCGAGAGCTAGCTACATGGCAGGGTAGTGCAATATTTCCATATACAGATTTCTAGCTGCATGCAGATGTGTCCAACGTGTCCATATACTGAAAGCTAGCTACGTGGCAGATCAGTCCAAATTATCCATGCACAGAGAGCTAGCACCATGTCAGACGAGTTCAAAATGTCCTTATACAGAGAGCTAGCTACATGGCAGAGTAGTGCATCATTTCTATATACAGAGTTTTAGCTACATGTCAGATATGTCCAACATGTCCGTATATTGAGAGCTAGCTACAAGGCAGACAAGTCCAATATGTTCATATACATGGAGCTACCCACTTGGCAGATCAGTCCAACATATTATGTACAAAGCTA
>NW_006408755.1:1432656-1433807 GCF_000296735.1 Chrysochloris asiatica
AGTCCAATATGTTCATATACATAGAAGTGCCTACTTGGCAGAGCAGTCCAACATATCCATGAACAGAGATCTAGCTACATGGCAGACCAGTCCAAAATATCCATATACAGAGAGCTAGCTACATGGCAAGGTAGTGCAACATTTCCATGAAGAGTGTTCTAGCTACATGGCATATGTGTCAAAAGTGTCCATATACAGAAAGTTAGCTACATGGCAGGGTTGTGCATCATATCTAGATACAGAATTCTAGCTATAAGGCAGATGAGTCCAACGTGTCTATATACAGAGAGCTGGCTACATGGCAGTGTAGTGCAACATTTCAATATACAGGGTTCTACCTACAAGGCAGATGTGTCCAATGTGTCCGTATTCTGAGAGCTCACTACATGGCAGGTCAGTGCAACATATTCATATACAGAGAGCTAGCTACATGGCAGACGAGTCCAAAAGGTCCATATACAGAGAGCAATCTACATGGCAGTGTAGTGCATCTTTTCCATATACAGAGTTCTAGCTAAAAGGCAGATCATTCAAACTTGTGTATATACTGAGAGCTAGCTACATGGCAGGGTAGTGCAACATTTCTATATAAAGGGTACTAGCTACATTGCAGATGAGTCCAACATATCCATATACTGTGAGCCATCTACATAGCAGTCAAGTCCAAATTGTCCATACACAGAGAGCTAGCTACATTGTAGGGTAGTGCAACATTTCCATATACAGAGCTCTAGCTACAAGGCAGATGATTTCAACATGTCCATATACTGAGAGCTAGCTACATGGAAGACAAGTGCAATATGTTCATATACTGAGAGTTAACTACTTGACAGATCAGTCCAACATATTCATGCACATAGAGCTAGCTACATGTCAGACAAGTCCTAAATGTCCATATACAGAGAGCAAGCTACATGGCAGGGTAGTGCAACATTTCCATATACAGAGGTTTAGGTACAAGGCAGATGAGTCCAACCTGTTTATATACAGAGAGCTAACTACATGACAGAGTAGTGCAACATTTCCATATACAGAGTTCTAGCTACATGGCAGATGTGTCCAACGTGTACATATACTGAGAGTTAGTTACATGGCTAAGTAGTCAACATGTCTATATACAGGGAACTAGTTACATGGCAGATGAGTCCCAC
>NW_006408755.1:1434467-1435705 GCF_000296735.1 Chrysochloris asiatica
CTCTCAGTATATGGACATGTTGGACACATCTGCCATGTAACTAGAACTCTGTTTATGGACATTTTGGGTTCGTCTTACATGTAGCTTGCTCTCTGTGCATGGATATTTTGGAGTGATCTGCCATGTAGGTAGTTCTCAGTATATGGACACGTTGGACACATCTTCCATGAAGCTAGAACTCTGTATATGGAAATGTGGCACTACTCTGCCATGTAGCTAGCTTTCTATCTATAGACAAGTTGGACTCATCTGCCTTGTAGCTAGAACACTGTATATGGAAATGTTGCACTACATTACCACGTAGATAGCTCTCTGTACACGGACATTTTGGAGTCATCTGCCATGTACCTAGCTCTCCGTACAGGGATATGTTAGACAGATCTGCCAAGTAGGTAGCTCTTTTTGTATGAACATATTGGACACGTCTGCCATGTACCTAGCTCTCAGCATATGGACTCGTTGGACACATCTGCCATGTAGCTAATCCTCTTTATATGGACATGTAGGACTACTCCACCATGTAGCTATCTCTCAGTATATGAACACTTTGGACTCATCTGCCATGTAGCTAATTTTCTTTATATGGAAATATTGCACAACTCTGCCAAGTAGCTAGTTCTCTGTATATAGACAAGTTGGATGCACCTACCTTGTAGATAGCCCTCTGTACATGGATATGTTGGACTGATCTACCATGTCGGTAGTTCTCAGTATAAGGACAAGTTGGACAAATCTGCCATGTAGCTATATCTCTGTATATGGAAATTTTGCGCTACCCTGCCTTGTACCTA
Source organism: Chrysochloris asiatica (assembly GCF_000296735.1). Classification (NCBI taxonomy): domain Eukaryota; kingdom Metazoa; phylum Chordata; class Mammalia; order Afrosoricida; family Chrysochloridae; genus Chrysochloris; species Chrysochloris asiatica. Next base: position 1,435,259 of record NW_006408755.1, read on the forward strand.
GCTCTCTGTATATAGACAATTTTGACTCATCTGCCTTATAGCTAGAATTCTGTATATGGAAACATTGCACTACCCAGCCATGTTGCTAGCTCTCTGTACATGGATATGTTGGATTGATCTGCCAAGTAGGTAGCTTTCTGTATATGAACATATTGGACTTGTCTGCCATGTAGTTAGCTCTCCATATATGGGCAAGTTGGACTCATCTGCTATGTAGCTAGTACCCTGTATATGGACATGTTGGACTACTCTTCCATGTAGCTTGCTCTCAGTATATGGTCATGTTGGACACATCTGCCATGTAGCTAGAACTCTGTATATGGAAATGTTGTACTACTCTGCCATGTAGCTAGCTCTCGGTATATAGACAAGTTGGACTCATCTGTCTTGTAGATAGAACTGTTTATGTGGATATGTTGCAATACCCTGTCATGTAGCCTGCTCTCT
>NW_006408755.1:1437255-1439518 GCF_000296735.1 Chrysochloris asiatica
CATTTTGGACTTGTCTGCCATGTAGCTAGCTCTCTGTACATGGATATGTTGGACTGATCTGCCAAGTAGGTAGCTCTTTGTATATGAACATATAGGAGTTATCTGCCATGTAGCTAGCTCTGAGCATATGGGCACGTTAGACACATCTGCTATGTAGCTAGTACTTTTTAGATGGATATGTTGGAGTAGTCTGCCATGTAGCGAGCTCTCAGTATACGAACCCTTTAGACTCATCTCTTTTGTAACTTGAACTCTGTATATTGAAATGATGCACTGCTCTTCCATGTAGCTAGCTCTCTGTATATGGACATTTTGGACTCTTGTGCCATGTAGCTAGCTCTCTGTACAAGGATATGTTGGAATGATCTGCCAAGTAGGTAGCTCTTTATATATGAACATATTGGACTTTTCTGCCATGTTAATAGCTCTCAGCATATGAACACTTTGGACTCATCTGCCATGTAGCTTGAACTCTGTATATGGAAAAGTTGTAGCACTCTGTCAAGTTGCTAGCTCTCTTTATGTGAACATTTTGCACTCATCTGCCATGTAGCTAGTACCCTGTATATGGACATGTTGGAATACTCTGACATATATCTGTCTCGCAGTATATGGACACTTTGGACACATCTGCAATGTACTTAGAACTGTGAATATGGACAATTTAGACTCATCTGACATGTACATAGCTCCCTATGCATGGATATTTTAGACTGCTCTGCCAAGTAGGTAGCTCTCATTATATGGACACATTGAACACATCTTCCATGTAGCTAGAACTCTGTATATGGAAATGTTACACTACTCTGCCATGTAGCTAGCTCTCTGTATATGGAAATTTTGTACTCATCTGCCATGTAGCTAGTACTCTGTGTTTGAACATGTTGAAGTACTCTGTCATGTTCCTAGCTCTCAGTATTTGGACATGTTGGACACATCTGCCATGTAGATAACTGTGTATATGGATATATTGCACTACTCTGCCATGTAGCTAACTCTATGCATAGCAGTCATGTATAAAATGTCCATATACAGAGAGATAGCTACATTGCAGATGTGTCCAACATGTCCATATAATGAGAGCTAGCTACATGGCATACAAGTCCAATATGTTCATATACAGAGAGATACCTACTTGGCAGTCCAGTCCTACATATCCATGTACAGAGAGCTAGGTAAATGGCACACGACTTCAAAATGTCCAAATACAGTGAGCTAGCTACATGCAGAGTCATGCAACATTTCCATGTACAGAGTTCTAGTTACAAGGCAGACGAATCTACCTTGTCAATATACAGAGAGCTAGCTACATAGCAGTTTAGTGCAACATTTCTATATACAGAGATCTAGGTACATGGCAGATGTGTCCACAGTGTCCATATACTGAGAGATAGCTACAATGCAGATCAGTTCAAAATATCCACACACAGAGAGCTGGCTACATGTCAGACGAGCCCCAAATGTCCATATACACAGAGCTATATAAATGGCAGAATAGTGCATCATTTACATATACAAAATTCAAGCTACATCTAAATGAATCCAAATTGTTCATATAGCAGAGAAGTCTAATATGTTCATATGCACAGAGCTACCTACTTGGCAGATCAGACCAACATATCCATGTACAGAGAGCTAACTACATGGCAGAGGGGTCCAAAATGTCCATATACAAAGAGCTAGCTACAAGGCAAGGTAGGGCAACATTTCCATATACAGAGCTCTAGCTACAAGACAGAGAAGTCCCACTTTTCTATATACTGAGAGCTAGCTACTTGGCAGGGTAGTGCAACATTTCCATATACAGAGTTCTAGCTACAAGGCAGATGTGTCCATGTGTCCATATACTGAGAGCTAGCTACATGAAAGACAAGTCCAATATATTAATATAGAGAGAGCTACCTACTTCACTGATTACTCCAACATATCCATGTGCAGAGAGCTACCTACATGGCAGTGTAGGGAAACTTTTCCATATACAGAGTTCTAGCTACAAGACATATGAGTCCAAGTTGTCCATATACAGAGAGCTACCTATATGGCAGAGTAGTGAAACATTTTCAAATACAGAGTTCTAGCTACATGGCAAATATTTCCAATGTGTCCGTATACTGAGAGCTAGCTATATGGCAGACAAGTAAACTATGTCCATCTTCAGAGAGCTAACGACTTGGCAGATCAGTCCAACATATCCATGAACAGAGAGCTAACTACATCGCAGATGAGTCCAAAATGTCCATATACAGAGAGCTAGCTACATGGC
>NW_006408755.1:1439673-1449521 GCF_000296735.1 Chrysochloris asiatica
ATTTCCATATACAGAGTTCTTTCTACATGGCAGATGAGTCCACCTTGTCTATATACAGAGAGATATCTACATGGCAGAGTATTGCAACATTTCCATATAGAGAGTTCTAGCTCCATGGCATATGTGTCAAACGTGTCAATATACCGAGAGGTTGCTACATGGCAGAAAACTACAGTATGTACAAGTAGAGAGATCTACCTACTTGGAAGATCAGTCCTGCATATCTATGTACAGAGAGCTAAATACATGTCAGACGAGCTAAAATGTTCATATTACGAGAGCTATCTATATGGCAGAGTAGTGCAACATTTCCATATACAGATTTCTATCTACAAGGCAGATGAGTCCAACTTGCTATATACAGAGAGGTAGCTACATGGCAAGGTAATGCAACATTCCCATATATACAGTTCTAGCTACATGGAAGATGTGTCCAAAATGTTCATATACAGAGAGCTAGCTACATGGCAGAGGGGTGCAACATTTCCATATACAGAGTTGTAGCTACAAGGCAGATGAGTCCAACTTCTCCTTATACTGAGAGCTAGCTACATGGCATGGTAGTGAAACATTTACATATACAGACTTCTAGATAGAAGGCATATGAGTCACACTTTTCTATATACAGAGAGGTAGCTATGGCAGGATAGTGCAACATTTCCATATACAGAGTTCTAGCTACATGGCAGATGTGCCCAACGTGTCCATATTGTGAGAGTTAGCTACATGACAGAGTAGTCCAACATGTCCATATACAGGGTACTAGCTACATGGGAGATGAGTCCAACATGTCCGTACTCTGAGAACTTGTTACATGGCAGACAAAATCAATATGTTCATATACTGAGAGGTAACTACTTGGCAGATAGTCCAACATATTCATGCACAGCTAGCTAGATACATGTAAGACGAATTCAAAATATCCATATACAGCGAGCTTGCTACATGGCAGGGTACTACAATATTTCCATATACAGAGTTCTAGCTACATGGCAGACGTGTCCAATGTGTCCATATACTCAGAGCTACCTACATAGGATCTCACTCCAAAATATCCAAGCACAGACAGCCAACTACATTTCAGACAATCCCAAAATATCCATATTCAGAGAGCTACCTACATGGCAGGGTAGTACAATATTTCCATATACAGAGTTCTAGCTACAATGCAGATGAGTCCAACTTGTCTGTATACAGAGAGCTAGCTACATGGAAGAGTAGTGCAACATTACCATATATGGATTTCTAGGTACATGGCAGATGTGTCCAACATGTCCATGTACTGAGAGCTAGCTACATGGCAGAGTAGTCCATATACAGGGTACTAGCTACATGGCAGATGAGTCCAAAGTATTCATATACTGAGAGCTGGCTACATGGTAGAGTAGTTCAACATTTCCATATACAGAGTTCTAGCTACATGGCAGATTTGTCCAATGTGTCCATATACTGAGAGCTAGCTACATCACAGATCAGTCCAAATTATTCATGCACCACGAGCTAGCTACATGTCAGAGAAGTTCAAAGTGTCCATATACAGAGAGCTAGCTACACAACAGGGTAGTGCAACATTTCCATATTCAGAGTCATAGCTACATGACACATGTGTCCAAAGTGTCCATATACTGAGAGCTAACTACATGGCAGAAAATCCAATATATTTATATACAGAGAGTTATCTACTTGGCAGATCAGTCCAACATATCCATGTACAGAGAGCTAGCTTCATGGCAGATGGTTCCAAAATGTCCATATACAGAGAGCTAGCTACATGGCAGGGTAGTGCAACATTTCCATATACAGAGGTTTAGGTACAAGGCAGATGAGTCCAACCTGTCTATATACAGAGAGATAACTACATGACAGAATAGTGCAACATTTCCATATAGAGTTCTAGCTACATGGCAGATATGTCCAACGTGTACATATACTGAGAGTTAGTTACATGGCTAAGTAGTCAACATGTCTATATACAGGGAACTAGTTACATGGCAGATGAGTCCCACATGTTCATATACTGAGAGCTAGTTCCATGGCAGAGAAGTGTAATATGTTCATATACAGAGAGCTAGCTGCATGACAGAGTAGTGCATCTTTTCCATATACAGTGTTCAAGCTACATGGCAGATGAGTCCAAAGTGTTAATATTCAGAGTTCTAGCTACATGGCAGATGTGTCCAATGTGTCCATATTCTGAAGGCTAGTTACATGTCAGAAAAGTCCAGTATGTTCATATACAGAGAGCTACCTACTTGTATATGGAAATAATACCCTACTCTGCCATGTAGCTAGTTCTCTGTATATGGACAATTTGGACTCATTTGGCAATTATCTAGCTCTTTGTGCATGGATATTTTGGACTCATCTGCCATGTAGCTAGATCTCAATATATGGACACTTTGGTCATATCTGCAATGTAGGTAGAACTCTGTATATGGAAATGTTTCACTACGCTGCCATGTAATTAGCTCTCTGTATATGGACTCGTCTGCTAGGTAGCTAGCTCTCTGTACATGAATATGTTGGACTGATCTACCAAGTTGGTAGCTCTTTGTATATGAACATATTGGATTTGTATGACATGTAGCTAGCTCTCAACATTTGGACATGTTGGACACATCTCTCACGTAGCTAGTACTCTTGATATGGACATGATAGACTACTCTGCCATGTAGCTAGCTCTCAGTATATGAACACTTTGGACTCATCTGACATGTAGCTTGAACTTTGTATATGGAAATGTTGCACTACTCTGCTATGTCGCCAACACTCTGTATATAGACAAATGGGACTTATCTGTATGTGGACATTTTTGACTCGTCTTCCATGTAGCTAGCTCTCTGTACATGGATATGTTGGACTGATCTGCCAAGTAGTTACCTCTCTATATATGAACGTATTGGCTTTGTCTGCCATGTAGCTAGCTCTCAGCATATTCACACGTTGGAAACATCTGCCATGTAGCTTTACCTATGTATATGGAAATGTTGCACTACCCTGCCATGTAGTTACCTCTCTGTATATAGACAAGGTGGCCTCATCTGTCTTTCAGCTAGAACTCTGAATATTAAAATGATGCACTACTCTGCCATGTAGCTAGCTTTCTGTGCATGGACACAATGGACTCATCTGCCTTATAGCTAGAACTCTGTATATGGAAATGTTGCACTACTCTGCCATGTAGCTATCTCTCTGTATATTGACATTTTGGACTCGTCTGCCATGTAGCTAGCTCTTTGAACAAGGATATGTTGGACTGACCTGCCAAGTGCTCTCTGTATATGAACATATTGGACTTGCCTGCCATTTAGCTAGTTCTCAGTATATGGACACGTTGGAAACATCTGCCATGTAGCTAGAATTATGGATAAGGAAAAGTTGCACTACTCTGCCATGTAGCTAGCCTTCTGTATAGGGATATTTTGGACTTCTCTGCCATATAGCTACCACTCTGCACATGGATATTTTGTACTGATCTGCCAAGTAGTTATTTATCTGTATATGAACATATTGGACTTGTCTGCCATGTAGGTAACCTTTAATATGGACACATTGGACACATGTGTCATGTAGCTCGAACTCTGTATATGGACATGATGGAGTTCTCTGCCATGTAGCTAGTTCTCTGTATATGGACATTTTTGACTAGTCTGACATGTAGTTAGCTCTCTGTATATGGATATGTTGGACTGAACCACCATGTAGGTATTTCTCTGTACATGAACATATTGGACTTCTCTCACATGTAGCTAGCTCTCAGTATATTGACATGTTTGACACATCTGCCATGTAGCTAGAACTCTGTATATGGAAATGATGCACTACCCTGTTATGTAGTTAACTCTCTGTATATAGACAATTTTGTCTCAACTGCCTTGAAGCTAGAATCCTGTATATGGAAATGTTGCACTACCCTGCCATGTAGCTAGCTCTCTGTACATGGATAAGTTGGACTGACCTGCCAAGTAGGTAGCTCTCTGTATATGAACATATTGAACTTGTCTGCCATGTAGCAAGCTCTCAGTATTTGGGCATTTTGTACTCATCTGCCTTGTAGCTAGAACTCTGTATATGGATATCATGCACTACTTTGCCATGTAGCTAGATCTCAGTATATAGAGAAGTTGGACTCATCTGTCTTGTAGATAGAACTCTTTATATGGATATGTTGCAATATGCTGTCACGTAGCTAGCTCTCTTTATATAGACAAGTTGGACTAATCTGCCTTGTAGCTAGAACTGTGTATATGGAAATGTTGGACTACACTGCCAGTTAGCTAGTTCTCTATATATGGACCTTTTGGACTCGTCTGCCATGTAGCTAGCTCTCTGTACATGGGTATGTTGGACTGAACTGCCAAGTAGCTTACCTTTCTGTATATGACCATATTGGACTTGTCTGCCATGTAGCTGGCTCTCAGTATAATGACATGTTGGATTCATCTGCCATATAGCTAGTACCCAGTATATGGTTATGTTGCACTACTCTGCCATATAGCTAACTCTAAGTATATGTACAGGTTGGACACATCTCCCATGTTGCTAGAACTCTGTATATGAACATATTGGACTTTTCTGCCCTGTAACTAGCTCTCAGTATATGGACATGTTCGACTCATTAGCCAGGTAGCTAGTACTGTTTATATGAACACGTTGGAAGTCTCTGCCATGTAGCTAGCTCTCAGTATATGGACATTTTGGATTTGCCTGCATGTTGCTTGAATTCTGTATATGGAAATGTTGCTCTACTCTGCCATGTAGCTAGCTCTCTGTATTTGGATATTTAGGTCTCATCTGCCATGTAGCTAGTACTATGTATATGGGCAGGCTGCACTACTCTGCCATGTAGCTAGCTCTCAGTATACGGACATGTTGGACACATCTGCCATGCAGCTAGAATTCTGTATATGGAAATGTTGCAATACCCTGCCAGGTAGTTAGCTCTCTGTATATGGACCTTTTGGAGTCGTCTGCCATGTAACTAGCCCTCTGTACACGGATATGTTTGGCTGATCTTCCAAGAAGTTAGCTCTCTGTATATAAACATATTGGACTGTCTGCCTAGTAGGTAGGTCTCAGTATATGGACACATTGGACATATATGCCATGTAGCTGGATCTTTGTACATGGAAACGGTGAACTACCCTGTCATGTAGCTAGCTCTCTGTATATGGACATTTTGTACTTCTCTGCCATGTAGCTAGCTCTCAATATATGTTCATTTTGGACTACTCTGTCATTTATCTAGTACCCTGTATATGGACATGTTGGACTACTCTGCAATGTAGCTAGCTCTCAGTATACGAACACGTTGGACACATCTGCCATGTAGCTAGAACTCTGTATATGGGAAAGTTGCACTACTTTGCCATGTAGCTATCTCTCTGTATATGGATATTTTGGACTTGTCGCCCATGTAGCTAGCTCTCTGTACATGGATATGATGGACTGATATGCCAAATAGGTGTCTCTCTGTATATTAACATATTGTTGTTGTCTGCCATATAGCTAGCTCTCAGTATATGGACAAGTTTGACTCATCTGCCATGTAGCTAGTACCCTGTATATGGATATGTTGGACTACTCTGCAATGTAGCTAGATCTCAGTATATGGAAATGTTGGACTCATATGCCATGTAGCGAGTACCCTGTATATGGACCTGTTGGACTAATCTGACATGTAGCTAGCTCTCTGTATATAGACTAGTTGGACTCATCTGCCTTGTAGATAGAACTCTGTATATGGAAATGTTGCACTACCCTGCCATGAAGTCAGCTCTCTGTATATGGACAGGTTGAACACATCTATCATGTAGCTAGAACCCTGTATATATAAATGTTGCACTACCCTGCCATGTAGCTAGCTCTCTGTATATGAACATATTGGACTTGTCTCCCATATTGCTAGCTCTCAGTATATGTACACGTTGGATACAATTGCCATGAAGCAAAACTCTGTATATGGACATTGTGGACTCATCTGTCATGTAGCTAGCACTCAGAATATGCTCAATTTAGACTGATCTGCCATGTAGCTTAAACTCTGTATATGGAAATGATGCACTACACTGCCATGTAGCTAGCTCACTGTATATGGATATTTTGGACATATCTGAAATGCATCTAGAACTTTGTATATGGAAATGTTGCACTACCCTGCCATGTAGGTAGCTCTGTTTATGAACATATTGCTCTTGTTTGTCATGTAGCGAGCTCCCTGTACATGCTGAGTTTGAAGAGATCTTCCAAGTAGGTAGCTCTCTGTATGTGAACATATTGGACTAGTCTGCCATGTAGCTAGTACCCTGTATATGGACACGTTGGACACATTTGGCATGTAGCTAGCTCACTGTATATGGAAATTTTGGTTTCATCTGTACATGGATATATTGGATTGATCTGTCAAGTAGGTAGCTCTCTGTATATGAACATATTGGACTTATCTGCAATGTAGCTAGCTCTTAGTATTTGGACATGTTGGACTCATCTACCATGTAGCTAGTATCCTGTATATGGAAACGTTGGACTGCTTTGCCATGTAGCTAGCTCTCCTTATATCAACACTGTGGACTCATCTGCCATGTAGCTTAAACACTCTATATGGAAATGATGTACTACTCTGCCATGTAGCTAGCTCTCTGTATATGGACATTTTCTACTCATCTGCAATATAGCTAGTGCTCTGTATATGGACATGTTGGACTCTTCTGCCATGTAGCTATCTCTCAGTATATGCACATGTTGGACTAATCTGCCATGTAGCTAGTACCCTTTATATGGACATGTTGCAGTACTCTGCCAGGTAGCTAGCACTCAGTATATGGACACATTGGAATCATCTGCCATGTAGATAGCTCTCAGTACATAGATATGTTAGGCTGATCTGCCAAGTAGGTATCTCTCTGTTTAAGAACTTATTGTTAACATCTGCCATGTAGTTACCTCTCAGTACATAGATATATTGGACTGATCTGCCCAAGTAGGTAGCTTCTGTATATGAACATATTGGACTTGTCTGCCTTGTAGCTAGCACTCAGTATATGTATATGTTGGACTGATCTGTCAAGTAGCTAGCGCTCTGTATGTAGACAAGTTGGACTCATGTGCCTTGTAGATAGAACTCTGTATATGGAAATGTTGCACTACCCTGCCATGAAGTCAGCTCTCTGTATATGGACAGGTTGAACACATCTATCATGTAGCTAGAACCCTGTATATGGAAATGTTGTACTCCCCTGCAATGTATGGACATGTTGGACACATCTGCCATGTAGCTAGCTCTCTGTACAGGGATATGTTGGACTGATCTGCCATGTAGGTAACTCTCCGTATATGAACATACTGGACTTGTCCGCCATGTAGCTAACTCTCAGTATATGGACATGTTGGACTTATGTGCCATGTATTAAGTACCTGTATATGGACATGTTGGCCTACTCTGCCATGTACCTAGCTCTCATTATATGGACACTTTGCACACATCTGCCATGTAGCTAGAACTCTGTATATGAACATGTAGCACTACTCTGCCATGTAGCTTGTTTTTGTCAGATGCCATCGAGTCGGAACCGACTCACAGTGACCCCATGCACAGCAGAATGAATCCTGGGCCAGGTCCGATCCTGGGCTAGCCTCACTACCATTGCCATACTTGAGTCCATCATGATGGCACCTAGCCAATCCATCTCGTTAGGGGTCTTCCTCTTTTTCTCTGACCCACTACCTTACCCAGCATGACATGCTTCTCCAGCAACTGTTTCCTCCGGACAATATGTCCAAAGTATGAGAGACAAAGCTTAGCCATCCTGGCCTCCAAGGAACACTCTTGCTGGACTTCTTCCAACATAGATCTATTGGTTCTTTTGGCAGTCCATGGCAGTTTCAATATTCTCCTCCAACATGTAGCTAGCTCTCTGTATATAGACAAGGTGGACTTATCTGCCTTTTAGCTATATCTCTGTATATGGAAATGTTGCACTACCCTGCCATGAATCTAGCTCTCAGTATATGGACACATTGGACACATCTGTCATGTTGCTAGAACTCTGTATATTGAAACATTGCACTACCCTGCCATGAAGCTAGCTCTCTTTATATGGACATTTTGGACTCATCTGACATGTAGATAGCTCTCATTTTATGGACACGTTGGACTCATCTGCCTTGTAGCTATTACCTTGTATATGGACATGTTGGACTACTCTGCGATGTAGCTAGCTCTCAGTATATGGACACATTGGACACATCTGCCATGTAGCTAGACTCTATAAATGGAAATGTTGCACTACCCTGCCTTGTAGCTAGCTCTCAATATATGAACATATTGGACTCGTCTGCCATGTATCAAGCTCTCAGTATATGGACATATTGGACTCATCTGCCATGTAGCTAGTACCCAGTATATGGACATGTTGTACTACTCTGCCATGTAGCTAGCTCTCTGTATATAGACAAGTTGGACTCATATGCCTTGTAGCTAGTACCTTGTATATGGACATGTTGGACTACTTTGCCATGTAGCTAGCTCTCAGAATATATATACTTTGGACTCATCTGCCAAGTAGTTTGAACTCTGTATATTCAAATGATACACTACTCTGCCATTTAGCTAGCTCTCCGTATATGGCCATTTTGGACTCGTCTGACATGTAGCTAGCTTTCAGTATATGGACATGTTGGACTACTCTGCCATGTAGCTATCTCTCAATATATGCATAGGTTGGACACATCTGCCATATAGTTAGAACTCTGTATATGGAAAAGTTGCAGTAACCTGCCATGTAGCTACCCCTCTGTATATGGATATTTTGGACTCTCTGACATGTAGCTAGCTCTCTGTACATAGATATGTTTTATTGATCTGCTAACTAGGTAGCTCTCTGTATGTGAACATATTGGACTTGTCTGCCATGTAGCTAGCCCTCCTTATATAAACAAGTTAGACTCATCTGTCTTTTAGTCAAAACGCTGTATATGAAAATGTTGCACTACACTGCCATGTAGCTAGCTCTCTATATATGGACATTTTGTTTGACTGAAACAAGATATGTTTGACTGAACTGCCAAATATGTAGCACTCTGTATATGAACATATTGGTCTTGTCTGCCATGTAGCCAGCTCTCAGTATATGGACATGTTGGACTCATAAGCCAAGTAGCTAGTACCCTGTATATGGACATGTTGCACTACCTTGCCATGTAGCTAACTCTCTGTATATGAAGATATTGGACTTGCCTGCAAAGAAGCTAGCTCTCAGTATATGGACATGTTGGACTCTTCTGCCATGTAGCTAGCAACCTGTATATGGACATGTGGCACTACACTGACATGTAGTAAGTTCTCTGTATGTAGACAAGTTGGATTCATCTGTCATATACCTTGAACTCTATGTATGGAAATGATACACTACTCTGCCATGTAGCTAGCTCTCTGTATATAGACAAGTTGGACTCTTCTGCCTTGTAGCTAGTACCTTGTATATGGACATGTGGGACTACTCTGTCATTTAGCTAGCTCTCAGTATATGGACACTTTGGACTCATCTGCCATGTAGCTAGAACTCTATATATGTAAATGAAGCACTACCCTGCCATTTAGCTAGCTCTATGCATGTGGACATTTTGGACTCGTCTGTCATGTAGTTAACTTTCAGGATATGGACAAGTTGGACTCGTATGCCTTGTAGCTAGAACTTTGTATAAGGAAATATTGCACTACCCTTCCATGTAGTGAGAACTCTGTAAAAAGACAAGTTGGGCTCATCTGCCTTGTAGCTAGAACTCTGTATATGGAAATGTTGCACTACCCTGCCATGTAGCTAGCTCTCTGTATATGGACACGTTGAACA
>NW_006408755.1:1449621-1458259 GCF_000296735.1 Chrysochloris asiatica
CCTGCCATGTAGCTAGCTCTCTGTATATGGACACGTTGAACACATTTTTGATGTAGCTAGATCTCTGTATATGTAACATATTGGACTTGTATGCTATGTAGCTAGCTTTCAGTATATGGATATGTTGGACACATCTGCCATGTAGCTGGAACCCTGTATATGGGCATGTTGGACTACTCTGCCATGTAGCTAGCTCTCAGGATATGAGCACTTTGAACTCATCTGCCATATAGCTTGAACTCTGTATAGGGAAATCATGAACAATTCTGCCATGTAGCTAGCTCTCTGTATATGGATATTTTGGACTCGTCTGACATGTAGCTAGCTCTCTGTGCATGCAAATTTGGACTGATCTTCCATGTAGGTAACTCTCCGTATATGAAGAGATTTGACACATCTGCCATGAAGCTAGAACTATGTATATGGAAATGTTGCACTACTCTGCCATGTAGCAAGCTATCTGTATTTACACAAGTTGGACTCATCTGCCATGTAGTTAGTACCCTGTATATGGACATGTTGCACTTCTGTGCCATGTAGTTAGCTCTCAGTATATGGACAAGTTGGACACATCTGCCATGTAGCTAGAACTCTCTATATGGACATTTTGGACTCGTCTTGCATGTAATTAGCTCTCTGTGAATGGATATTTTAGACTGATCTGTCATGTGGTTGGCTCTCAGTTTATGGACACGTTGGACACATCTGCCATATTGCTAGAACTCTTTATATGGAATTGTTGCAGTAGCCTGCTATGTAGCTAGCTCTCAGTATATGGACATGTTGGAATCATCTACAATGTAGCTAATACACTTTATATGGACATGTTTACTACTCTGCCATGTAGGTACCTCTCAGTATATGGACACATTGGACACATATGCCGTGTAGCTAGACTTCTGTATATGGAAATGATGTACTAAACTGCTATATAGCTAGCTCACTATATATGAACATATTGAACTTTTCTGCCATGTAGCTAGCTCTCAGTATATGCACACGTTGGACACATAAGCCATGAAGCTTGTACTCTTTATATGTACATGTTGGACTACTCTGTCGTGTAGCTAGCTCTCAGTATATGAAAACTTTGGACTCAACTGCCATGTAGGTTGAGCTCTGTATATGGAAATGATGCACAAGTATGCCATGTAGCTAGCTCTCTGTACATGCATATGTTGGATTAATTTGCCAAGTAGTAACTCTCTGTATATGAATATATTGGACTTTTCTGCCATGTATCTAGTACCTTGTATATGGACATGTAGGACTATGTCATGTAGCTAACTCTCAGTATATGGACACATTGGACACATCTGCAATGTAGTTAGAACACTGTATATGGACATGTTGCACTACTCTGCCATGTAACTAGCTCTCTGTATATAGACAAATTGGACTCATCTGCCTTGTAGATAGAACTCTGTATATGGAAATGTTGCACTACCTTGCCATGTAGCTAACTCTCTGTATATGGACTTTTTGGATTTGTCTGACATGTAGCTAGCTCTCTGTACATGGATATATTGGACTCATATGCCATGTAGCTCGTAGCCTGTATATGGATATGTTGGACTACTCTTCCCTGTAGCTAGCTCTCAGTATATTGGCATGTTGGACACTTCTGCCATGTATCTAGAACTCTATATATGGACATTTTGAACTCGTCTGACATGTAGTTAGCTCTCTGTGCATGGATTCTTTGGACTGACCTGACAATTAGGTAGTTGTCTTTAAATAAAAATATTGGACTTGTCTGCCATGTAGCTAGCTCTCAGTAAATAGACATGTTGGAATCATCTGCCATGTAGCTAGTACCCTGTACATGGACATGTTGGACTCCTCTGCCCTGTAGCTAGCTCTCAGTATATGGACACGTTGGACACATCCACCATGTAGCTAGAACTCTATATATTGACATTTTGAACTCATCTGACATGTAGTTAGCTCTCTGTGCATGGGTATTTTTGACTGATCTTCCATGTAGATGGCTTTCAGTGTATGGACACTTTGGATACATCGGCCATAAAGCTCGAACTCTATATATGGACCTTTTGGACTCTTTTGACATGTAGTTAGCTCTCTGTGCATGGATATTTTGGACTGATCAGCCATGTAGGTGGCTCTCAGTATATTGACACATTGGACACATTTGCCATGTAGCTAGAAACCTGTATATAGAAATGTTGTACTACTCTGCCATGTAGAATGCTCTCTGTACATGAACATATTGGGCTTTTCTGCCATGTAGCTAGCTTTCAGTATATGTACATGTTGAACTCATCAGCAATGTAGCTAATACCCTTTATGTGGACATGTTGATCTACTCTGCCAGGTAGGTACCTCTCAGTATATGGATATGTTGGACACATATGCCATGTAGCTAGAACTCTGAATATGGAAATGTTACACTACTCTGACATTTAATTGGCTCTCTGTATATGAACATATTGGACTTGTCTTCCATGCAGCTAGCTGTCAGTATATGGACAAGTTGGACTCATCTTCCATGTAGCTAATACCCTGTATATGGACATGTTGGCTTACTCTGCGTGTAGCTAGCTATCAGTATATGGACACGTTGTACACAAATGACATTTAGCTAGAACTCTGTGTATGGGAATGTTTCACTATGCTGCCATGTAGCTAGATCTCTCTATAAGAACATATTGGACTTGTGTGCCATGAACTAGCTCTCATTATATGCACATGTTGGACTCATCTGTGATGTAGCTAGTACCCTCTATATGGACATGTTGCCCTACTCTGTCATGTAGCTAGCTCTCTGTGTATAGACAAGTTGGACTCATCTGTCATGTAGCTAGCTATCTGTGTATAGACAAGTTGGACTCATCTGTCATATAGCTAGCTCTCTGTATATAGACAAGTTGGACTCATCTGTCATGTAGCTTGAACTCTGAATATGGAAATGATGCACTACTCTGCCATGTAGCTAGCTCCTCTATATAGACATGATGGACTCTTCTGCATTGTAGCTAGTACCCTGTATATGGACGTGTTGGACTACTTTGCCATGTAGCTAACTCTCAGTATATGGACACTTTGGACTCATCTGCCATGTAGCTTGAATTCTGTGTATGGAAATGGTGAACTACTCTGCCATGTAGCTAGCTCTCTGTACATGCTCATTTTGGACTCATCTGACATGTAGCTAGATCTCATTATATGGACAAGTTGGACTCATCTGCCTTGTAGCTAGAACACTGCATATGGAAAGGTTGCACTACACTGCCATGTAGCTAGCACTCTGTATATAGTTCAGCTGGACTAATCTGTCTTGTAGCTAGAACTCTGTATATGGAAATGTTGCACTTCTCTGACTCATCTGTCATGTAGCATGGAAAGGTTGCACTACACTGCCATGTAGCTAGCACTCTGTATATAGTTCAGCTGGACTAATCTGTCTTGTAGCTAGAACTCTGTATAAGGAAATATTCTGCTACCTTGCCATGTAGCTAGCTCTTTGTATATAGACAAGTTGGACTCATCTGCCTTGTAACTAGAATTCTGTATGTGGAAATGTTGCACTATCCTGCCATGTAGCTAGCTCTCTGTATATAGACAAGTTGGACTCATCTGCCTTGTAGTTATAACTCTGTATATGGAAGTGTTGCACTACCCTACCATGTAGGTAGCTCTCTGTATATGGACAGTTTGGACACATCTGCCATGTAGGTAGAACTCTGTATAATGACATGTGGGACTACCCTGCCATGTAGCTCCCTCTCTGTATATAGATAAGTTGGACTCATCTGCCTTGAGGATATAACTCTTTATATGGAAATGTTGCACTACCATTCCATGCAGGTAGCTCTCTGTATATGAACATATTGGATTTGTCTGCCATGTAGATAACTCTCATTATATGGACATGTTGGACTTATCTACCACGTAGCTAGTTCCCTGTATATGGACATGTTGCCCTAGTCTGCCATATAGTTAGTTCTCTGTATATAGACAAGTTGGAATCATCTGTCATGTAGCTTCAACTCTGAATATGGAAATGATGCACCACTCTGCCATGTAGCTACCTCTCTGTATATAGACAAGTTGGACTCTTCTGCCTTGTAGCTAGTACCATGTATATGGACATGTTTGACTACTCTGCCATGTAGCTAGCTCTAAGTATATGGACACTTTTGATTCATCTGCCATGTAGCTTGGACACTGTATATGGAAATGGTGCACTACTCTGCCATGTAGCTAGCTATCTTTATATGGATGTTTTGGACTCATCTGACACATAGCTAGCTCTCAGTATATGGACAAGATGCACTCATCTGCCTTGTAGCTAGAACTATGTATATGGAAATGTTGCACTACCCTGCCATGTAGCTAGCTCTCTGTATATGAACATATTGGACTTGTCTTCTATTTAGCTAGCTCTCAGTATATGGACACGTTGCACATATATGCCATGTAGCTAGAACTCTGTATATGGACAAGTTGGACTACTCTGCCATGTAGCAAGCTCTCAGTTTATGAATATTTTGTCTCATCTGACATGAAGCTAGCACTCTGTGCATGGATATGTTGGACTAATCTGCCAAGTAGGTAGCTTTCTGTAAATGAACATATTGAACTTGTCTGCAATATTGCTAGCTCTCAGTATATTGACATGTTGGACTCATAGTCCATGTAGCTAGTACATTTTATATGGACATTGAGGACTACTCTGCCATATAGTAAGCTCTATGTATATGCAAACGTTGGACTTATCTGCCATATAGCTAGACCTCTGTATATGGAAATGTTGCGCTATCCCTGCTAGGTCTCTGTATATGAACATATTGGACTTGTCTGCCATGTAGCTAGTACCCTGTATATGGACATGTTGGACTACACTGCCATGTAGCTTGTACCCTGTATATGGACATGTTGGACTTCTGTGCCATGTAGCTAGCTCTCAGTATATGGACACATCTGCCATGCAGTTAGAACTCTATATATGGAAATGTTGCACTACTCTGCCATGTAGCTAGCACTCTGTATATGAACATATTGAACTTGTATACCATGTAGCTAGCTCTCAGTATATGGACATGCTGGACTCATTTGCCATGTGGCTAGTACTCTTTATATGGACATGTTGGAATATTCTGTCATGTAGCTAGGTCTCAGTATATGGAGAAGTTGTACTCATCTGCTTGTAGCTATAACTCTGTATATGGAAATGTAGCACTACCCTGCCATGTAGCTAGCTCTCTGTATATAGATAAGTTGGACTCATCTGCCTTGTAGCTAGAATTCTGTATATATCAATGTTGCACTACCCTCCCATTTAGCTAGCTCTCTGTATATGGACATTATGGACTTGTCTGTCATGTAACTAGAACTCAGTATGTGAAAAAGTCACACTACACTGTCTGTATGTGGATAATTTGGATTTATCTGCAATGTATCTAGCTCTCTGTACATGGATATGTTGGACTGATCTGACAAATAGGTAGGTTTATGTATATGTACATATTGGACTTATATTCCTCTGACATATAGCTAGCTCTCTGTGCATGGATCTTTTGGAATGATCTGCAATGTAGGTAGTTCTCAGTCTATGGCCACGTTGCACACATCTACCATGTAGTTAGAACTTTGTATATGGAAAATGTGCACTACCCTGTCATGTAGCTAGCTTTCTGTATATGATATATTGGACTCGTCTGCCATGTAGCTAGCTCCCAGTATAGGAAATAGTGCACTTCCCTGCCATGTAGCTAGCTCACTTTATATGAACATATTAGACTTGTCTGCTATGAATCTAGCTCTCAGTTTATGGACATGTTGGACTACTCTGTCATGTAGCTAACTCTCTGTAAATGGGCACATTGGACACATCTGCAATGTAGCTAGAACTCTGTATATGGAAATGTTGCACTTCTCTGCCATGTAACTAGCTCTCTGTATATAATCAAGTTGGACTCATCTGCCATGTAGCTTGAACTCTCAATATGGACATGATGCACGACTGTCCCATGTAGGTAGCTCTCAGGATATAAACAAGTTGGACTCATCTGCCTTGTAGCTAGAACTCTGTTTATGGAAATGTTGCACTACTGGGCAATGTAGCTAGCTCTCTCTATATAGACAAGTTGGACTGCTTTTTCTTGTAGCTAGAACTTTGTATATGGAAACGTTGCACTATGCTGCCATGTAGCTAGCTCTCAGTATATAGACAAGTTGGACTCATCTGCTTTGTAGCTCCAACTCTGTATATGGAAATGTTGCACTACCCTGCCATGTAGCTAGCTCCCTGAGTATGGACATGTGGATCTCGTCTGCCATGTAGCTTGTACTCTGTGCATAGATATGTGCAACTGATTGGCCAAGAAGGTAGCTGTCAGTATATGAACATATTGAACTTGTCTGCCATGTAGTTAGATCTCAGTATGAGATGTTTGACTAATCTACAATGTAGCTAGAAACCTGTATATGGACATGTTTGACTACTCTGCCATGAAACTACCTCTCAGTATATGAACCAATTGGACTCATCTGCCTTGTAGCTAGAACTCTGTATATGGAAATGTTGCACTGCCCTTCCATGTAGCTAGTTCTCTCTATATAAACAAGTTGGACTCATCAACCTTGTACCTAGAACTCTTTATATGGAAATGTTGCTCTACGCTGCCATGTAGTTAGCCCTCTGTATATAGAGAAGTTGGACTCATCTGCTTTGTAGCTAGAAGTCTGTATATGGAAATGTTGCATTTCCCTGACATGTAGCTAGCTCTATGTATATGGACACTTTGGACTTTTCTGCCTTGTAACTAGAACTCTGTATATGGAAATGTTGCACTACCCTGCCATGTAGCTAGCTTTCTGTATATGGACTTTTTGCACTCGTCTGCCATGTAGCTAGCTATCTGTACATGGATATGTTGGACTGATCTGCCAAGTATATAGCTCTCTGTATATGAACATATTGGACTTGTCTGCCAAGTATCTAGTTCTAAGTATATGCACATGTTGGACTCATTTGCCTTTTAGCTAGTACCCTGTAAATGAACATGTTGGACTACTCTGCCACGTAGGTAGCTCTCAGTATATGGACACATTAGACACATCTGCAATGTAGCTAGAACTCTGTATATGGAAATGTTGCAGTATCTGGCCATTTAGCTAGCTCTCTATATATAGACAAGTAGGACTCATCTGCCTCGAAGCTAGAACTCTGTACATGGTTATGTAGCACTACCCTGACACATAGCTAGCTCTTGGTGTATGGACATTTGGGTCTCGTCTGCCATGTAGCTGGCACTCTGTATATTGATATGTTCTACTGATCTGCCTAGTAGGTAGTTCCCTGTATATGAGCATATTGGAGATGTCTGCCATGTAGCTAGCTCTCAGTATATGGACTTGTTGGACTCATCTGCCATGTATCTAGTACCCTGTATATGCACATGTTGGACCCATCTGACTTTTAGCTAGTACCCTGTATATGGACATGTTGCACACCTCGGCAATGTAGCCTTGTAACTAGAAATCTGTATATGGAAATGTTGCACTTCCCTGCCATGTAGCTAGCACTTTGTATATGCACAAGTTGGACTAATCTGCCTTGGAACTAGACCTCTGTGTATGGAAATGTTGCACTACTTTGCCATGTATCTATCTATCGTATATGGACATGTGGGACCTGTCTGCCAAATAGCTTCGTCCCTGTACATGGATATGTTGGACTGATCTGCCAAGTAGGTAGCTCTCTGTGTATGAACATATTGGACTTGTCTGCCATGTAGCTAGCTCTCAGTATATGGACATATTGGACTCATCTGCCATGAAGCTAGTACCCTGAATATGGACATGATGCACACCTCGCCATGTAGCTAGCTCTCTGTATATAGTGAAGCTGGACTCATCTGCCATGTAGTTTGAAATCTGCATACGGAAATGTTGCACTTCCCTGCCATTTGACTAGCTCTCTGTATATAGACAAGTTGGACTCATCTTCCTTGTAGCTAGAACTCTGTATATGGAAATGTTGCTCTTTCCTGCCATGTAGCTAGCCATCTGTATATGGACATTTTGGACTTATCTACCTTGTAACTAGAACTCTGTATATGGAAATGTTGCACTACCCTGCCATGTATCTAGCTTTCGGTATATGGACATTTGGGACTCGTCTTCCATGTGGCTAGCTCTCTGTACATGGATATGTTGGCCTGATCTGCCAAGTATGTAGCTCTCTGTATATGTACATATTGGACTTGGCTGCCAAGTAGCTAGCTTTCAATATATGGACATGTTGGACTCATCTGCCATGTAGCTAGTACCCTGTATATGGACATTTTGGAATGCTCTGCCATGTAGGTAGCTCTCAGTATATGAACACATTGGACACATCTGCAATGTAGGTAGAAATGTTGCACTACACTGCATTGTAGCTAGCTCTCTATATATAAACAGGTTGGACTCATCTGCCATGTAGCTTGAACTCTCTATATGGACATGATGCATTACTCTCCAATGTAAGTAGCTCTCAGAATATAGACAAGTTGGACTCATCTGCCTTGTAGCTAGAACTCTGTATGTGGAAATGTTGCACAACTCTGCCATGGAGCTAGCTCTCTGTATATGGACATTTTGGACTCGTCTGCCATGTAGCTAGCTCTTT
>NW_006408755.1:1458359-1469640 GCF_000296735.1 Chrysochloris asiatica
TGCCATGTAGCTAGCTCTTTGTACATGAATATTTTGGACTGATCTGCCATGTAGTATTTCTTTGTATATGGACACGTTGGACATATCTGCCATGTAGACAGAACTCTGTATATGGAAATGTTGCACAACTCTGCTCTCCGTATATAGACATTTTGGATTTGTCTGCCATTTATCTAGCTCATTTTACATGGATATGTTGGACTCCTCTGCCAAGAGGTAGTTCTTTCTGTGTGGACATATTGGA
Organism: Chrysochloris asiatica; assembly: GCF_000296735.1. Lineage (NCBI taxonomy): Eukaryota > Metazoa > Chordata > Mammalia > Afrosoricida > Chrysochloridae > Chrysochloris > Chrysochloris asiatica. The sequence continues at coordinate 1,458,604 of NW_006408755.1, forward strand.
CTCATCTGACGTGTAGCTAGCTCTCAGTTGATGGACAAGTTGGACTCTTCTGCCATGAAGCTATAACTCTGTATATGGACATATTGCACTACTCTGACATGTAGCTAGCTCTCTGTATATAGACAAATTGGTGTCATCTGGTTTGCAGCTGGAACTCTGTATATGGAAATGTTGCAATTCCCTGCCATGAAGCTTGCTCTCTGTATACGGACATTTTGGACTCGTTTGCCATGTAGCTAGCTCTCTGTACATGCATATGTTGAACTAATCTACCAATTAGGTATATGAACATATTGGATTTGTCGGCCATGTCGCTAGCTCTCAGTATATAGACAAGTTGGACTCATCTGCCTTGTAGCTAAAACTCTGTATATGGAAATGTTGCACTACCCTGCCATGTAGGTGGCTCTCTGAATATGAACATACTGGAGTTGTCTGCCATGTAGCTTGCTCTCAGTATATGGACAATTTGGACTCATCTGCCATGTTGCTGGTACCCTGCATATGGATATGTTGGACTACTCTGCCATGTAGCTAGCTCTCAGTATATGGACATGTTGGAATAATCTGCCATGTTACTAGTACCCTGTATATGAACATATTGGACTACTCTGGATGTAGCTAGCAGCCAGTATTTGGACAGATTGGACATATCTGCCATGTAGCTAGAATTCTGAGAATGGAAATGTTGCACTTCTATGCCATGTAACCAGCTATCTGTATATAGAGAAGTTGGACTCATCTGCCTTCTAGCTAGAACTCTGTATATGGAAATGTTGCACTTCCCTGTCATGTAGCAGGCTCTCTGTATATGGACATTTTGGACTCGTCTGCCATATAACTAGCTCTCTCTATATAGAAAAGATTAACTTATCTGCCATGTAGCTAGCTCTCAGTATCCTTGGACACATTGGACTCATCTGCCATGTAGCTACTACCCTATATATGGAAATGTTGGACTACTCTGCCATGTAGCTATGACTCTGTATATAGACAAGTTGGACTCTTCTGCCTAGTAGCAAGAACTCTGTATATGGAAATGTTGCATTACCCTGCCATCTAGCTAGCTCTCTGTATATGGACATTTTGGACTTGTCTGCCTTGAAAACAAAACTACATGGCAGATGTGTACAATCTGTCCATACACTGAGAGCTAGATACACGGCAGAGTAGTCCAACAAGTCCATATACTAGGTACTAGCTACATACAGATGTGTCCAAATTGTCTATATACTGAGAGCTAGCTATATGGCAGACAAGACCAATATGTTCATATTCAGAGATCTACCTACTTTTCTGATCAGTCTACCTTATCCATGTACAGAGCACTAGTTACAAGGCAGACGAGTCCAAAATGTCCATATACAGAGAATTAGCTCATGGTACGGTAGTGCAAAATTTCCATATACAGAATTCTAGCTACAAAGCAGTTGAGTCCAACTTGTCAATGTACAGAGAGCTAACTACATGGCAGCGTACTGCAACATTTCCATATACAGAGTTCTAGCTACAAGGCAGATGAGTCCAACTTGTCTATATACAGAGAGTTAGCTACATGGCAGGGTAGTGCAAAATTTCCATATGCAGAATTCTAGCTACAAGGCAGATGATTACAACTTGTCTATATACAGATGAGTACAACTTGTCTGCTACATGGCAGAAAAGTCCAACATCTTCATGTAAAGAGAGCTATCTACTTGGCAGATTAGTCCAACATATCCATGTACTGAGAGCTACGTACATGGCAGATGTGTCCAACATGTCAATATACAGTGATCTAGCTACATGGCAGAGTAGTATAACATGTACATATACAGGGTAATAGCAACATGACACATGAGTCGAATATATCCATATACTGAGAGCTAGCTACATGTCAGAGAAGTCCAAGATATTCATATACAGACAGCTACCTACTTGGCACATCAGTCCAACATAACCTTTTACAGAGAGCTAGCTACATGTCTGACAAGTCAAAAATGTCCATATACAAAGAGTTAGCTACATGGCAGGGTAATGCAACATTTTCATAACAGAGTTCTAGCTATAAGGCAGATGAGTCCAACTTGTGTATATACAGAGAGCTAGATAAATGGCAGGGTAGTGCAACATTTCCATATACAGAGTTCTAGCTACAAGGTAGATTATCCCAACTTGTCCATATACTGAGAGCTAGCTTCATGGCAGCGTAGTCCAACAAAGAGCTAGCTACATGGCAGGGTAGTGCAACATTTTCATAACAGAGTTCTAACTATAAGACAGATGAGTGCAACTTGTCTTTATACAGAGAGCTAACTACATGGGAGGGTAGTGCAACATTTCCATATACAGAGTTCTATCTACATGGCAGATGTGTCCAAGGTGTCCAAATACTGATAGCTAGCTACATGGTAGAAAAGTCCAATATGTTCATATACAGAGAATTAGCTACATGGCTGGGTATTGCAACATTTCCATATACAGAGTTCTAGCTACATTGCAGATGAATACAACGTTCCCATATACTGAGATCTAGCTACATGGCAGAGTAGTCCAACATGTCCATATACAGGGTACTAGCTACATGGGAGATGAGTCCAACATGTCCATATTTTGAGAGCTAGCTACATCGCAGACAAATCCAATATGTTCATATGCTGAGAGCTAACTACTTGGCAGATCAGTCCAACATATCTATGTACAGAGAGCTAGTTACAAGTCAGACAAGTCAAAAATGTTTATATACAAAGAGATAGCTACTTGGCAGGATAGTGCAACATTTTCATATACAGAGTTCTACCTACAAGGAAGATAAGTCCAACTTGTGTATATACAGAGAGCTAGCTACATGGCAGGGTAGTGCCACATTTCCATATACAGAGTGCGAGCTACATGGCAGATGTGTCCAAGGTTTCTATATACTGAGAGCTAGCTACAAGGCAGACAACTCCAATATGTTCATATACAGAGTTAGCTACATGGCTGGTTATTGGAACATTTCCAAATACAGGATTCTAGCAATTTCGCAGACGTTTCCAACATGCCCATATATTGAGAGCTAGCTACATGGCAGAGTAGTCCAACATGTCCATATATAGGGTACTAGCTACATGGAATATGAGTCAAACATGTCCATATTCTGAGAGCTAGCTACATGGCAGACAACTCCAATATGTTCATATACTGAGAGCTAACTACTTGGCAGATCAGAACAACATAATCATGTACAGAGAGCTGGCTATACGTCTGACGAGTCCAAAATGTCCATATACAGAGAGCTAGCTACATGGCAGGGTAGTCCAACATTTCCATATACAGAGTTCTAGCTACAAGGCAGATGAGTCCAACTTGTCTATGTACAGCGACCTAACTACATGGCAGGGTAGTGCAACATTTCCATATACAGAGTTCTAGCTACATGCCAGATGTGTCAAACGTGTCCATATACTGAGAGCTAGCTACATGGCAGACAAGTAAAAAAGGTCCATATAAAGAGAGCTAGCTACATGGCAGGGTAGTGCATCATTTTCATATACAGAGTTCTAGCTACAAGGTAGATGAGTCCAACATGTCTTTCTAAAGAGACCTAGCAAAATGGCAGGGTAGTGCAACTTTTCCATATACAGATTTCTAGCTACAAAGCAGATAAGTCCAACTTGTCTATATACAGAGAACTAACAAAATGGAAGGGTAGTGAAATATTTCAATATACTGAGTTCTAGCTAAATAGCAGATGTGTTCAACGGGTCCATATACTGAGAGCAAGACACTTGGAAGATCATTCCAAAATATCCATGCACATAGAGCTAGCTACATGTTATATGAGTCCAAACTATCTATATACAGAGAGCTAGCTACATGGCAGAGTAGTCCATCATTTGCACATACAGAGTTCAAGATACATGACAGATGAGGCCAAAGTGTTCATATACTGAGGGCAAGCTACATGGTAGAGTAGTCCAACATGTCCATATACAGAGTTCTAGCTACATGGCTGATGTGTCCAACGTGTCCATATACTGAGAGCTAGCTACATTGCAGACAATTCCAATATATTCATATACAGGGAGCTATCTACTTGGCAGATTAGTCCAACATATCCATGTACAGAAAGTGAGCAACATGGCAGTCGAGTCCAAAATGTCCACATAAAGAGATCTAGCTACATGGCTGGGTTGTGCATCATTTCCATATACAGGATTCTAGATACAAGGCAGATAAGTCCAAAGTGTCTATATATAGAGAGCTAACTTCATGGCAGAGTAGTGCAACATTTCCATATACAGAGCTCTAGCTTCAAGGTAAATGAGTCCAACATTTCTATATACAGAGAGATAGCTACATGGCAGGGTAGTGAAAAATTTCCATATACAGAGTTCTAGCTACAAGCAGATGAGTCCAACTTGTCTATATACAGAGAGCTAGTGACATGGCACAGTAGTGCAACATGTCCATATACAGGATACTAGCTACAAGGCAGATGAGTCCAACTTGTCTTTATACAGACAGCTAGCTACATGGCAGACAAGTCCAAAATGTTCATATAAAGAGAGCTAGCTTCATGGGAAAGTAGTGCAACATTTCCATATACAGAGTTCTAACTACATGTTAGATTTGTCCAACATGTACATATACTGAGAGCTAGCTACATGGCAGAGCAGTGCAACATTTCCATATACAGGGTAATCGCTACATGGCAGATGAGTCCAACATGTCCATATATTGAGAGTTAACTAAGTTGCAGACAAGTCCAAAACGTTCATATATAGAGAGCTAACTTCATGGCAGAGTAGTTCAACATTTCCATATACAGAGTTCTAGCTACATGGCAGATGACTCCAACATGTGTATATTTACAGGGCTAGCTACAAGTCACATGACTCCAACATTTCTATATACAGAGAGGTACCTACATGGCAGAGTAGAGCAATATTTCCATATAGAGAGTTCTAGCTACATGGCAGATGAGTCCAACATGTCCATAAACTGAGAGCTAGCTACACCTCAGATCTGTCCAAAATGTCCATATACAGGGTACTAGACGCATGGCAGATAAGTCCAACATGTCCATATAGTGAGAGCTAGCTACATTTCAGATGAGTCCAAAATGTCCATATACAGAGAGCTAGCTACATGGCAGAGTAGTGCAACATTTCCATATATGGAGTTTGAGCTACATGGCAAATGAGACCAACGTGTCTATATACTGAGAGCTAGTTACATGGCAGAATATTCCAATGTCCATATACAGAGTACTAGCTACATGATTGATGAGTCCAAGGTGTCCATATACTGAGAGTTAGCTACATGGTCGATGAGTCAAACATGTGTATATTTAGAAGGCTAGGTATAAGGCTGATGAGTCCAATGTGTTAATACACAGAGAGCTGGGGCCATGGCAGATTTGTCCAACATGTCCATATACTGAGAACTAGCTACATGGCAGACAAGTCCAAAATGCCCATATACAGAGAGCTAGCTACATGGTAGAGTATTGCAATATTTCCTTATACAGAGTTCTAGCTACATGGCAGATGACTCTAACGTGTCCATATACTGAGAGCTAGCTACATGGCAGAGTATTCCAACATGCCCATATACAGAGTACTAGCTACATGGCAGATGAGGCCAACATGTACATATACTGAGAGTTATCTACAGGGCAGGTGACTCCAACATGTGTATATGTAGAGGACTAGCTACAAGGCAGATGTGTCCAACATATTCATACAGAGAGAGCTGGCGACAAGGCTGATGAGTCCAACATGTCCATATACAGAAATCTAGCTACATGGCAGACAAATCTAGTACGTTCATATACATAGAGCTACCTACTTGGCAGATCAGTCTAACATATCCATGCACAGAGAGCAAGCTACATGACAGACATGTACTAAATGTCCATATACAGAGAGCTAGCTACATGGCAGAGTAGTGCAACATTTCCATATACAGAGTTTTAGTTACATGGCAGATTAGTCCAACGTGTCCATATACTGAGAGTTAGCTTCATGGCAGATGAGTCCAACATGTGTATATTTAGAAGGCTAGCTATAAGGAAAATGAGTACAACATGTTCATACACAGAGAGCTGGGTACATGACAGATGAGTCTAATATGTACATATACTGAGAGCTAGCTACATGGCAGACAAGTCCAATATGCTGATAATCAGAGAACTACCTACATAACACATCTTTCCAACATATCCACGCACAGAGAGCTACCTACATGGCAGAAGAGACCAAAATGCCCATATACAAACAGCTACCTAGATGGCAGAGCAGTGAAATATTTCCATATATACAGTTCTAGCTACATGGCAGATGAGTCCAACGGGTCCATAGACTGAGAACTAGCTACATGGCAGAGTAGTCCAACCTATCTATATACAGAGTACGAGTTACATGGCAGATAAGTCCCACATGTCCATATAATGAGAGTTAGCTACATGGTAGATGAGTCCAACATGTGTATATTTACAGGAATATCTACAAGGCATATGAGTCCAACGTGTTTATACTGAGAGAGCTGGCTACATGGCTGATGAATCCAACATGTTCTTATACTGAGAGTAAGCTACAGGGCAGATGAGTTCAACATGTGTATATATAGAGGACCAGTTACAAGGCAGATAAGTCCAAAATGATCATACAGAGAGAGCTGGCTACATGGCTATTGAGTCCAACATGTCCATATATGGAGAGCTAGCTACATGGCAGACAAATGTAATATGTTCATATACAGAGAGCAACCTACCTGGAAGATCAGTCCAACATATCCATGCACAGAGAACTAGCTACATGTCAGACGAGTCCAAAAGTACATATACAAAGAGCTAGCTACATGGCAGAGTAGTGTAACATTTCCATATACAGAGTTTTAGCTACATGGCAAATGAATCCAACGTGTCCATATACTGAGAGCTAGCTACATGGCACAGTAAAACAACATATCCATATACAGAGTACTAGCTACATGGCAGATGAGTCCAAGGTTTCCATATACTGAGAGCTAGTTACATGGCCGAGAAGTCCAAGAGGCCCATAAACAGACTACGAGCTACATGGCAGATGAATACAACATGTCCGTATACTGAGAGTTAGCTACATGGCAGTTGTGTCCAACATGTGTATATATAGAGGACTAGCTACAAGGCAGATGATTTCAACATATTCATACAGAGAGAGCAGGCTACATGGCTGATGAGTCCAACATGTCCATATAAAAAGAGCAAGCTACATGGCAGACAAGTCCAATATGTTCATACACAGATACCTACCTACATGGCAGGTCAGTCCAAAATATCCATGCACAGAGAGCTGGCTACATGGCAAACGAGTCCACAAAGTCCATATACAGAAATAGCTACAGAGCTCAGTAGTGCAACATGTCTATAAATAGATTTATAGCTACATGGCAGATTAGTCCAACGTGTCCATACATAGAGAGCTAGCTACATAGGCAGAGTAGTGCAACATTTCCATTTACACAATTCTATCTAAATGGCACATGAATCCCAGGTGCCCATATACTGAGAGCTAGCAACATGGCAGACAAGTCCAATATGTTCATACACAGAGAGCAAACTACATGGCAGATCACTCCAACATATCCATGTACAGAGAGATAGCTACATGGCCGACGAGTTTAAAATATCCATAGACAGAGAGCTACCTACATGGCAGGGTAGTGCAACATTTCCATATACAGAGTTCTAGCTGCATGGCAGATGAATCCAATGTGTCCATATACAGAGAGCTAGCTACATGGAAGAGCAGTGCAACTATTCCATCTACAGAATTCTAGTTACATGGCAGAGGAGTCCAACATGTCCATATACTGAGAGCTAGCTACATGGAAGATGAAACCAAAATTTGTATATAGAGAGGAATAGCTGCAAAGCAGATGAATCCAACATGTTCTTTCTGAGACAGCTGGCTACATGGCTGATGAGTCCAACATATCCATATACAGAGAGTTAGCTATATGGCAAACAAATCCAACATGTTTATATACAGAGAACTACATACATGACAGATCAATCCATCATATCCATGTACAGAGAGCTAGATACATGGCAGACAAGTCCAAAATGAACAAACACAGAGAGCTAGCTACATGGCAGAGCAGTGCAAATTTTCTATATACAGAGTTCTAACTACATGGCAGATGTGTCCTACGTGTTCATATACTGAGAGTTAGCTACATGGTAGATGAGTCTAATAATTGTATATTTAGAGGGCTAGCTGCAAGGCAGATGAGTCCAACATGTTCATACAGAGAGAGCCAGCTATAAGGCTGATGAGTCCAACATGTCCATATAAAGAAAGCTAGCTACATGGCAGACAAGTCCAATATGTTCATATATAGAGAGCTACCTATATGTCAGATCAGTCCAACATATCCACGCACAGAGAGCTAACTACATGGCAGACAAGTCCAAAATGTCCATATACAGAGGTAGCTCGGTGGCAGAGTAGTGCAACATGCCCATATACAGCGTTCTAACAACATGGCAGATGAGTCCAATGTGTCCATATACTGAGAGCTAGCTACATGGCAAAGTTGTGCAAGATGTGCATGTATAGAGTACTAGCTATGTGGCAGATCAGTCCACCATGTCCATATACTGAGAGTTAGCTTCATGGCAGATGAGTAAAACATGTGTCAATTTAGAGGGATAATTACAAGGCAGATGAGTCCAACATGTTCAAACACAGAGAGTTGTCTACAAGGCTGATGAGTCCAACATGTCCATATACTGATAGCTAGTTACATGACAGACAAGTCCAATATGTTCATATACAGAGAGCTATCAACATGACAGATTAGTCTAACATGTCCATGCACAAAGAGTTACCTACATTGCAGACGAGTCCAAAATATCCATATACTGTGGTAGCTAAATGGCAGAGTAGTGCAACATGTCCATATACCGAGTTCTAGCTACTTGGCAGATGAGTCCAACGGGTCCATGTAGTGAAAGCTAGTTACATTGCAGAGTAGCCCAAGATGTTCATATACAGATTACTAGCGACATGACTGATGAATCCAACATGTCCATATACAGACAGCTAGCTACATGGCAGTAAAGTCCAATATGTTCATATACAGAGAGCTATCAACATGGCAGATCAGTCCAACATATTCATGCAAAAAGAGCTACCTACATGGCACACGAGTCCCAAATATCCATATGCGGAGGTAGCTACATGGCAGAGAAGGGCCACATGTCCATAAACAGAGTTCTAGCTGCATGGCAGATGAGTTCAATGTGTCCATATACAGAGAAGTAGCTACATGGCAGAGTAGTGAAACATTTCCACCTACAGAGTTCTAGCTACATGGCAGATGAGTCCAACGTATCCATAGCCAGAGTGCTAGCTACATGGCAGTGTAGTTCAACATGTACATATACAGAGTACTAGCTACATGGCAGATGAGTCAAAGATGTCCATATACTGAGAGTTAGTTACATGGCCGATGAGTCCATCATGGGTATATTTAAAGGGTTAGCTACAAGACAGATGAGTCTAATATGTTCATACAGAGAGAGCTGGCTACATTGCTGATGAGTCCAACATGTCCACATAAAGTGAGTTAGCTTCCTGGCAGACAAATCTAATATTTTCATATACAGAGAGCAACCTTACTGGCATATCAGTCCAACATATCCATAAACAGAGAGCTAGCTAAATGCAGACTACTACAAAATTTCCATATATATAGAGGTAGATACATGGCAGAGTAGTGCAACATTTCCATATACAGACTTCTAGCTACATGGCAAATGAGTCCAATGTGTCCATGTACTGAGAGCTAGCTATATGGCAGAGTAGTACAACATGTCCATATACAGAGTACAAGCTACATGACAGATGAGTCCAGCATGTCCATATACTGAGAGTTAACTACATGGCAGAGTAGTCCAACATGTCCATATACAGAGTAGTAGCTACATGTCAGGTGAGGCCAACATATCCATATACTGAGAGTTGGTTACATGACAGATGATTCCAACGTGTGTATATATCGTGGGCTAGCTACAATCAGATGAGTCCAACACGTTCATACAGAGAAAGCTGGCTGCATGGCTGATGAATCCAACATGTCCATACACAGAGTACTAGCTACATGGCAGACAAGTCCAATATGTTCATATACAGAGAACTACCCACATGGCAGATCAGTCGAACATATCCATGCACAGAGGGTTAGCTACATGGGAGACTAGTCCAAAATGTCCATATACACAGGTAGCTACATGGCATAGTAGTGCAACATATCCATATATAGATTTCTGGACACATGACAAATGAGTCCAACTTGTCAATAGACTGATTGCACCTAGAAATCAGAGTAGTCCAACATTTCCATATACAGAGTACAAGCTACATGGCAGAAGAATCCAACGTGTCCATATGCAGAGTATTAGCTACATGTCAAGTGAAGCCAACATATCCATATATTGAGAGTTAGCTACATGGCAGATGATTCTAATGTGTGTATATATTGAGCGCTAGCTACAAGTCATATGAGTCCAACACATTCATACAGAGAAAGCTGGCTGCATGGCTGATGAATCCAACATGTCCATATACAGAGAGCTACCTACATTGCAGACAAGTCCAATATTTTCATATACAGAGAGCTACCTACGTGGCAGATCAGTCCAACATAGCCATGAACATAGAGCTAGCTACATAGCACAAGAGTCCAAAATGCCTATATACAGAGAGCTAGTTACATGTCAAAGTGGTGCAACATTTCCATATACACAGTTCTAGCTACATGGCAGATGAGTTGAACATTCATATACTGAGAGTTAGCTACATGGAAGATGAGTCCACCATGTGTATACATAGAGGACTAGCTACATGGCATTTGAGTCCAACATGCCCATGCAGAGAGAGCTGGCTACATGGCTGATGAGAGTTACAATGTTAAAATACCTTCCGGTTCTACCCTCTCCCCTCCCTCCAACTGCATTTTGTCTGTTCCCCGCCCTAAGTTTTAAGGCACATGGTTTAAGGACAACATTTTTTTTTTTTTTTT
>NW_006408755.1:1469740-1475992 GCF_000296735.1 Chrysochloris asiatica
CACCGCAGCAATGACCACTCCCTTCCTGTTGAATTTTTATAAATCCCTTCCCTTCCGGTTGATTCTCTCTTCCTTCTTTCTCTCCTCACTTCTGCCTCCTGCCTTCCCTCTCCTGCAGAGATTATCTTCCTCACTCTGAATAAAAGTCTCTAGAGGGGCCATTTGGAGTGAGGTGCGGATAATGAGCGGCACCAGGGTTGTTTTTCCCCATTCAATGAGTCCAACATGTCCATATACAGAGAACTAGATACATGGAAGAGCAGTGCAATATTTCCATATATAGAGTTCTAGCTACATGGCAGATGAGTCCAATGTGTCCTGATACAGAAAGCTAGCTACATGACAGAGTAATGCAACATTTCCATATACATAGTTGTAGCTACATGGCAGATGAGTCCAACGTGTCCATATACAGAGAGGTAGGTACGTGGCAGAGTAGTGCAACATTTCCATATAAAGAGTTTTAGATACATGGCAGATGAATCCAACGTGTCCATGTACTGAGAGCTAGCTACATGGCACCGTAGTCCAACATGTCCAAATAGAGAGTACTAGCTACATGGCAGATGAGTCCAACATGTGTATATTTAGAGGGCTATCTACAAGGCATGTGAGACCAACATGTTCATACACACAGAGCTTGATACATGGCTGATGAATACAACACCTCCATATACAGAAATCTAGCTACATGGCAGACAAGTCCAATATGTTCATATACAGAGAGCTACCTACATGGCAGCCAGTACAACATATCCATGCACAGAGAGTTAGCTACATGGCAGACTATTCCAAAATGTCCATACACACAGGTAGCTACATGGCATAGTAGTGTAACCTATCCATATACAGATTTCTAGCCACATGACTGATGAGTGCAATGTGTACATAGACTGAGCGCTAAATACATGGCAGAGTAGTCCAATATGCCAATATACAGAGTACTAGCTACATGGCAGATGAGTCCAAAATGTCCGTATACTGAGAGTTAGCTACATGACAGAGTAGTCCAGCATGTCCATATACAGAGTACTAGACACATGGCAGATATATCCAACACGTTCATACAGAGAGAGCTGGCTACATGGCTGATGATTCCAACATGTCCATATACAGAGAGCTACCTAAATGGCAGATCAGTCCAACATATCCAAGCACAGAGAGCCAGCTACATGTTAGAAGAGTCCAAAATGTCCATATACAGAGATCTGGGAACATGGCAGAGTTGTGGAGCATTACCATATACAGAGTTTTAGTTACATGGCAGATGATTCCAACGTGTCCATATAATGAGTGCTAGCTACATGGCAGAGTAGTTTAACATGTCCATATAGAGTAGTATCTTCATGGCAGATGTGTCCAACATGTCCATATACTGAGAGTTTGCTACATGGCAGATGAGTCGAATGTGTGTATATATCTTGGGTCATCTACAAATCAGATGAGTCTAACAAAGTCATACAGAGAGAGCTGGCTACATGGCTGATGAATACAACATGTCCATATAGAGGGAGCTAGCTACATGACAGATCAGTCCAACATATCCATGAACAAAAAGCTAACTATATGGCTGACGAGTCCAAATTGTCCACATACAGAGAACTACCTACATGGCAGAGTAGTGCAACAATACCATATACAGAGTCCTAGCTACAAGGCAGACTAGTCCAACGTGTTCATACTGAGAGCTAGCTACATGGCAGATTAGTCCAAGATGTTCATATGCAGAATACTAGCTACATGGCAGATGAGTCCAACATGTGTATGTATAGAGGACTAGCTACAAGGTAAATGAGTCCAATATGTTCATACAGAGAGAGCTGGCTACAAGTCTGATGAGTCCCACAAGTCCATATACAGATAACTAGCTACATGGTAGACAATTCCAGTATGTTTATATACAGAGAGAAACCTACAAGGAAGGTCAGGCGAACATATCCACACACAGAGAGCTAGCTACATGGCAGACAAGTCCAAAATATCCATATCCAAAGAGGTAGCAACATGGCAGAGTAGTGCAACATTTCCATATGTAGAGGTCTATCTACATGGCAGATGAGTCCAACGTGTCCATATACTGAGAGCTAGCTACATGGCAGAGTAGTCCAATGTGTCCATATACAGAGTATTAGCTACATGGCAGGTGAGTCCAACATATCCATATACTGAGAGTTAGCTACATGGCAGATGAGTCCAACGTGTGTATATATCGAGGGCTAGCTACAAGTCAGATGAGTCCAACACATTCATACAGAGAGAGTCGACTACATGGATGATGAATCCTACATGTCCATATACAGAGCACTAGCTACATGGCAGACACGTCCAATATGTTCATATATAGAGATCTACCTACATGACTGATCATTCCAACATATCCATGCACAGAGAGCAAGCTACATAGCAGAAGAGTCCAAAATGTCCATATACAAAGAGCATGGCAGCTGCATGGCAGAGTGGTGCAATATTTCCATATACAGAGTTCTAGCTACATTGCAGATGTTTCCAATGCGTCCATATACAGAGATCTAGCTACATGGCATAGTAGTCCAACATGTCCATATACAGAGTACAAGCTACATGTCAGAAGAGTTGAAAATTCATATACTGAGAGTTAGCTACATTGCAGATGAGTCCAACATGTGTATATATAGAGGAAGAGCTACAAGGCAGATGAGTCCAACATGCCCATGCAGAGAGAGTTGGCTACATGACTGATGAGTGTTACAATGTTAAAATACCTTCCGGTTCTACCCTCTCTCCTCCCTCCAACTGTATTTTGTCTGTTTCCCCACCATAAGCTATAAGGCACATAATTTAAAGGACAACATTGTTTTGGATAGGCCAGAGCTAAGTCACCCTAGCAATGACCACTCCCTTCCTCTTGAACCTATATAAATCCCTTTCCTTCCCATTGACTCTCTCTTCAATCTTTCTCTCCTTCCTTCCGCCTCTTGCCTTCTCTCTCCGGCAGAGGTTATCTTCCTAACTCTGAATAAAAGTCTCTAGATGGGAAATTTGGAGTGAGGTGTGGTTGATGAGTGGCACCGGGGTTGTTTAATCCCTTTCAATGAGTCCAATATGTCCATATACTGAGAGCTAGCTACATGGAAGAGTAGTACATCATTTCCATATACAGAGTTTTAGTTTCATGGCAGATTGAGTCCAATGTGTCCATATAGAGAGAGCTAGCTACATGGCAGAGTAGTGCAACATTTCCATATACAGAGTTCTAGCTACATGGCAGATGAGTCCAATGTGTCCATATAATGAGAGCTAGCTACCAGGCACAGTAGTCCAACATGTCCAAATAGAGAGTACTAGCTACATGGCAGATGAGTCCAACATGTCCATATACTGAGAGTCAGCTACATGGCAGTTGTGTCAAACATGTGTATATTTAGATGGATAACTACAAGGCAGATGAGTCCAACATGTTCATACACACAGAGCTTGATATATGGCTGATGAGTCTAACATGTCCATATACAGAAAGCTAGCTACATGTCAGACAAGTCCAATATGTTCATATATAGAGAGCAACCTACATGGCAGATCAGTCGAACGTCTTCATGCACAGAGAGTTAGCTACATGTCAGACTAGTCCAAAATGTCCATATACACAGGTAGCTACATGGCATAGTAATGTAACATATCCATATACAGATTTCTAGGCACATCACTGATGAGTGCAACCTGTTCATAGACTGAGCGTTAGCTACATGGCAGAGTAGTCCAACATGTCCATATACAGAGTACAAGCTACATGGCAGATGAGTCCATCATGTCCTTGTACTGAGAGTTAGCTACATGACAGAGTAGTCCAGCATGTCCATATACAGAGTACTAGACACATGGCATATATGTCCAACACGTTCATACAGAGAGCGCTGGCTACATGGCTGATGAATCCAACTTGTCCATATAAAGACAGCTAAATAAATGGCAGATCAGTCCAACATATCCATGCACAGAGAGCTAGCTACATGGTAGACAAGTCCAAAATGTCCATATTCAGAGAACTGGGAACATGGCAGAGTTGTGGAACATTTCCATATACAGAGTTCTAGCTACATGGCAGATGAGTCCAACATGTCCATATACTGAGAGCTAACTATATGGTAGAGTAGTCTAACATGTCCATATATAGGGTAGTTTCTACATGGCACATGAGTCCAACATGTCCAGATACTGAGAGTTTGCTACATGGCAGATGAGTCGAACGTGTGTATATAGCGAGGGCTATCTACAAGTCAGATGAGTCTAACATGGTCTTATGGAGAGCGTTGGCTACATGTCTGATGAACCCAACATGTCCATATACAGGGAGCTAGCTACATGGCAGATCATTCAACATATCCATGCACAGAAAGCTAGCTACAAGGCTGACGAGTCCAAAATGTCCATATACAGAGAACAAGCTACATGGCAGAGTAGTGCAACATTTCCATATACAGAGTTCTAGCTACATGGCAGATGAGTCTAACATGTTCATATACTAAGAGCTAGCTACATGGCAGATTAGGCCAAGATGTCCATATACAGAGTACTAGCTAAATGGCAGATGTGTCCAACATGCCCATAACCTTAGAGTTAGGTACATGGCAGATGAGTACAACATGTGTATATATAGAGGATTACCAACAAGGCAGATGAGTCCAACATGTCCATACAAAGAGAGCTGCCTGCATGGCTATGAGTCCAACATGTGCATATACAGACACCTAGCTATGGCCGACTATTCCAATATGTTCATATACACAGAGCTACCTACATGGCAGATCAGTCAAACGTATCCATGCACAGAGCTCTAGCTACATGACAGAAGAGTCCAAAATGTCCATATTCAGAGAGCTAGCTACATGTCAGAGTTGTGAAATATTTCCATATACAGAGTTCTAGCTAACATGGCAGCTGAGTCCAAAGTGTCCATATACTGAGATCTAGCTACATGGCCGAGTAGTCCAACATGTGTATATATAGAGGACTAGCTACAAGGCAGATGAGTCCAACATGTCCATACAGAGAGACCTGTCTACATGGCTGGTGACTCCAAAATGTCCATATACAGATTGCTAGCTACAGTCCAGATATTTCCAATATGTTAATATACAGAGAGCTACCTACATGGCAGATCATTCCAACATATCCATGCACAGAGAGCTAGCTACATGGCAGACAGGTTCAAAATGTCCATGTATAGAGAGTTAGCTATGTGGCAGATTGGTGCAACATTTCCATATACAGAGTTCTAGCTACAGGGCAGATGAGTCCAATGTGTCCATATACTGAGAGGTAGCTACATGGAGGAGTAGTCCAACATGTCCATATACAGGGTACTAGCCACATGATAGAAGAGTCCAAAATTCATATACTGAGGGTTAGCTACATGGCAGATGAGTCCAACATGTGTATATATAAAGGACTAGCTACAGGGCAGATGAGTCCAGCATGTCCTTGGAGAGAGAGCTGGCTACATGGCTGATGAGTGTTACAATACCTTACAGTTCTTCGCTCGCCCCTGCATCCAACTTCATTTTGTCTGTTTCTCTGCCTTAAGCTACAAGGCACATAGTTTAAAGACAACATTTCTTTTGATAGGCCAGAGCTAAATCACCCAGCAATGACCAGTCCCTTCCTGTTGAACCTATATAAATCCCAATCCTTCTCGTTGACTCTTTCTTCCTTCTTTCTCTCCTCCTTTCTGCCTCTTGCCTTTTCTTTCTGGCAGAAGTTATTTTCCACACCCTGAATAAAAGTCTCTAGATGGGCCATTTAGAGTGAGGTGTGGTTGATGAGCGGCACTGGGTTGTTTTAACCCTTTCAATGAGTCCAACAAGTCCATATACAGAGAATTAGTTACATGGAAGAGTAGTGCATCATTTCCATATACAGAGTTTTAGCTACATGGCAGATGAGTCCAACGTGTCCATATAGAGAGAGCTAGCTACATGGCACAGTAGTCCAACATGTCCAAATAGAGAGTACTAGCTATATGGCAGATGAATCCAACATGTCCATATACTAAGAGTTAGCTACATGTCAGATGTGTCCAACATGTTTGTATTTAGACACTAGCAACAAGGCAGATGTGTCGAACATGTTCAAACAGAGAGAGATGGCTACATGGCTCATGAGTACAACATGTCCATATATAGAGAGTTACCTACTTGGCAGATCAGTCCAACATATCCATGTACAGAGAGCTAGCTACATGGCAGATGAGTCCAAAATGTCCATATACAGAGAGCT
>NW_006408755.1:1476092-1483466 GCF_000296735.1 Chrysochloris asiatica
AGATCAGTCCAACATATCCATGTACAGAGAGCTAGCTACATGGCAGATGAGTCCAAAATGTCCATATACAGAGAGCTAGCTACATGGCAAAGTAGTGCAACATTTCCATAAACACTGTTCTAGCTACATGGCAGATGAGTCCAAAGTGTCCATATACTGAGAGCTAACTATATGACAAAGTAGTGCAACATTTCCATCCACAGAGCTCTAGCTACATGGCAGATGATTCCAAAGTGTCCATATGTTGAGTGCTAGCTACATGGCAAAGTAGTCCAATATGTCTATATACAGAGTAGCTACATGGCAGAGGAATCCAACATATCCAGGCACAGAGAGCTAGCTACATGGCAGACTAGTCCAAAATATCCATATACACAGGTAGCTACATGGTATAGTAGTGCAACATATCCATATACTGATTTCTAGCCACATGACAGATGAGTCCAATGTGTCCATAGACTGTGTGCTAGCTACATGCAGAGTAGTCCAACATGTCCATATACAGAGTACTAGCTACATGGCAAATGAGTCCAACATGTCCATATACTGAGAATTAGATACATGGCAGATGATTCCAACATGTGTATATATTGAAGGCTATCTACAATTCAGAGGAGTCCAACACATTTATAAAGAGAGAGCTGGATACATGGCTGATTAGTCCAACATGTCCATATACAGAGAGCTACCTACATGGCAGAGCAGTCCAACATATCCATGCACAGAGAGCTAGCTACATCGCAGACGAGTTCAAAATGTCTATGTATAGAGAGGTAGCTACATGGCAGATTGTTGCAACATTTCCATATACAGAGTTCTAGCTACATGGCAGATGAGTCAAACTTGTGTATATATCGAGGGATATCTACAAGTAAGATGAGTCCAACACATTCATACACAGAGAGCTGACTACATGTTTGATGAATCCAACATGTCCATATACAGAGAGCTAGCTACATGGTAGACGAGTCCAAAATGTCCATATACAGAGAGCTAGCTACATGGCAGAGTAGTACAAAATTTCCATATCCAGAGATCTAGCTACATGTCAGATGTGTCCAACGTGTCCATATACAGAGTACTAGCTAAATGGCAGATGAGTAAAACATGTCCATAAAATGACAGTTAGGTACATGTCAGATGAGTCCAACATGTTCATACATAGAGAGCTGCCTGCATGTCTGGTGAGTTCAAAGTGTGCATATACAGAGAACTAGATACACGGCAGATCATTCCAATATGTTCATATACAAAGAGCTACCTATATGGCATATCAGTCCAACTTGTCCATTCCAGAGAGCTTGCTACATGACAGAAGAGTCCAAAATGTCCATATACAGAGAGCTAGCTAGATGGCAAAGTTGTGCAACATTTCCATATACAGAGTTCTAGCTACATGGCAGATGAGTCCAAAGTGTCCATATACTGAGAGTTAGCTACGTGGCAGTTAAGTCCAACATATGTATATATAGAGGGCTAGCTACAAGGCAGATGAGTCCAACATGTCCATACAGAGAGAGCTGTCTACATGGCTGATGAGTCCAAAATGTCCATAAACAGATTGCTAGCTACATGGCAGACATTTCCAATATGTTCATTTACAGAGAGCTACCTACGTGGCAGATCATTCCAACAAATCCATGCACAGAGAACTAGCTACATGGCACACGAGTCCAAAATTTCCATGTATAGAGAGCTAGTTACATGGCAGATCAGTGCAACATTTCCATATACAGAATTCTAGCTACATCGCAGATAAGTCCAACGTGTCCATATCCTGAGAGCTAGCTACATGGCAGAGTAGTCCAATATGTCGATATACAGAGTACTACCTACAGGAGGCATAAGTCCAACATGTCCATATACTGAGAGTTAGCTACATGGCAGATGAGTTCCACCTGTGTATATATAGAGGACTAGCTACAAGGCAGATGAGTCCAACATGTACATACATAGAGGTACCTACATGGCAGTTCAGTCAAACATATCCATGAACAGAGAGCTAGCTACATGGCAGAAGAGTCCCAAATGTCCATATACAGAGAGCTATCTACATGGCAGAGTTTGCAACATTTCCATATACAGAGTTCTTGCTACATGGCAGCTGAGTCCAAAGTGTCCATATACATAGAGCTAGCTACATGGCAGAGGAGTACATCATGAGTATATATAGGGTACTAACTACAAAGCAGATGAGTCCAACATGTCCATACAGAGAGAGTTGGCTACATGGCTGATGTGTCCAAAATGTCCATATGCAGATTGCTAGCTACATGGCAGAATTTTCCAATATAATCATTTACAGAGAGCTACCTACGTGGCAGATCATCCCAACATATCCATGCACAGAGAACTAGCTACATGGCAGTTCGTTGCAACATTTCCATATACAGAATTCTAGCTTCATGGCAGAGTAGTCCAACATGTCGATATACAGAGTACTAGCTGCATGACAGAAGACTCCAACATTCCTATACTGAGAGTTAGCTACATGGCAAATGAGTCCAACATGTGTATATAAAGACGACTAGCTACAAAGCAGATGAGTCCAACATGTCCATGCAGAGAGAGTTGGAGAAATGGCTTCTGAATGTTACAATGTTACAATACCTTGCGGTTCTTCCCTCTCCCCTCCCTGCAACCACATTTTGTCTGTTTCCCTTCTCTTAGCTGCAAGGTGCATAGTTTAAAGGACAACATTGATTTTGATAGGCCAGAGCTAAATCACCCTAGCAATGACCACTCCCTTCCTGTTGAACCTATATAAATCCCCTTCATTCCCATTGACTCTCTAGTCCTTCTTTCACTCCTCCTTTCTCCCACCTGCCTTCTCTCTCTGCCAGAGGTTATCTTCCTCACCCAGAATAAAAGTCTCAAGATGGGCCATTTGGAGTGATGTGTGGTTGATGAGTGGCACCGGGATTGTTTTTCCCCTTTCAATGAGTCCAACAAGTCCATATAAAGAGAGCTAGCTACATGGAAGAGTAGTGCAACATTTCCATATACAGAGTTCTAGCTACGTGGCAGACGAGTCCAATGTGTCCATATACAGAGAGCGTGCTACATGGCAGAGTAGTGCAACATTTCCATATAAAGAGTTCTAGATACATGGCAGATGAGTCGAACATGTGTATATTTAGAGGGCTAGCTACAAGGCAGATGAGTCCAACATGTTCATACACACAGAGCTTGATACATGGCTGATGAGTCCAATATGTCCATATACAGTAAGCTAGCTACATAGCACACAAGTCCAATATGTTCATATACCCATAGCTACCTACATGGCAGATCAGTCAAAATATCAATGTACAGAGAGTTAGCTACATGGCAGACTAGTACAAAATGTTCATATACACAGGTAGCTACATGGCATACTCGTGCAACATATCCATATACAGATTTCTAGCCATATGAGAGATGAGTCCAACATGTCTATAGACTGAGCACTAGCTTCATGGCAGAGTAGTCCAACATGTCTCTATACAGAGTACTAGCTACATGGCAGATGAGCCCAACATGTTCATATACTGAGAGTTAGCTACATGGCAGAGCATTCCAGCATGTTCATATACAGAGTACTAGACACATGGCAGATATGTCCAACATGTGTCCATTTAAGGGGTAAACTAAATGTCAGATGTGTCCTACATGTTAATACACAGATAGCTGGGTACATGGTTTTTAGTCCAACTTGTCCATATACTGAGAACTAGCTACATGGCAGATGAGTCCAACATGTCGATATACTGAGAGTTAGCTACATGTCAGATGAGTTCAGCATGCCCATATACTGAGACCTAGCTATATGGCAGAGTAGTCCAACATGTCCATATAAAGAGTACTAGCTACATGGCAGGTGAATCCAACATATCCATATACTGAGAGTTAGCTACATGACAGATAATTACAACATGTGTATATATCGAGGGCTAGCTATAAGTCAGATGAGTCCAACAAGTTCATACAGATAGAGCTGGCTACATGTCTGATGAACCCAACATGGCAGACAAGACCTATATGTTCATATACAGAAAGCTGCCTACATTGCAGATCAGTCCAACATATCCTTGCACAGAGAGTTAGCTACATTGTATATTAGTCCAAAATGTCCATATACAGAGGTAGCTACATGGCATAGTAGTGCAACATATCCATATACAGACTTCTAGCTACATGGCAGATGAGTCCAACGTGTCTATATACTGAGTGCTAGCTACATGGCAGAGTCATCCAACACATCCATATACAGAGTACTAGCTGCATGGCAGCTTAGTCCAAAATGTTCATACATTGAGAGTTAGCTACATGGAAGATGAGTCCAACATGTGTATATTTAGACACAAGCTAAAAGGCAGATGAGTCCAACATGTTCATACACAGAGAGCTTGATACATGGCTGATGAGTCCAACATGTCCATATACAGAAAGCTAGAGATATGGCATACAAGTCCAACGTATCCGTGTACACAGAGCTATATACATGGCAGACGAGTCCAAAATGTCCATATACAGAGAGCTAACTACATGGCTGAGTAGTGCAACAATTCCTCATACAGAGTTCTGGCTACAATGCAGAGTAATCCAACATGTCCATATACAGAGTACTTGCTACATGGCAGGTGAGTCCAACATGTTCATATACTGAGAGTTAGCTAATGGAAGATGAGTCTGACATGTGTTTACATAGAGGGCTAGCTACAAGGCAGATGAGTCCTACATGATCATACACAGAAAGTGAGCTTCATAGTAGACAAGTCCAATATGTTCATATACAGAGGGCTACCTCCATGGCAGATCAGTCCAACATATCCATGTAGAGTGAGCTAGCTACATGACTGACGAGTCCCAAATGTCCATATACAGAGGTAGCTACATGGCAAAGTAGTGCAACATATCCATATACAGATTTCTAGCTACATGGCAGATGAGTCCAACGTGTCTATATACTGAGTGCTAGCTACATGGAAGAGTAATACAACACATCCATATACAGAGTACTAACTACATGACAGATAAATCCAACATGTCCATATACTGAGAGTTAGCTACATGGCAGATGAGTTCAACATGTTCATACAGAGAGAGCTGGTTACATGGCTGATGAGTCCAACATGCCCATATACAGAGAACAAGCTACATGGCAGACAAGTCCAATGTGTTCATATACAGAGAGCTACCTCCATGGCAGATCAGTCCAACATATCCATGTAGAGAGACCTATCTACATGACTAACGAGTCCAAAATGTCTATAAAAAAAGAGCAAACTACATGGCAGATTGTTGCAGCATTTCCATATACAGAGTTCTAGCTACATGGCAGATAAGTTCAATGTGTCCAAACACAGAGGGCTAGCTACACAGCAGAGTAGTGCAACATTTACATATATAGAGTTTCAGCTACATGGCAGATGAATCCAATGTGTCCATGTACTGAGAGCTAGATACATGTCATAGTAGTCCAACATGTTCATATACATAGTACTAGCTACATGGCAGATGAGTCCAACATGTCTATATACTGAGAGTTAGCTACATGGCAGATGGATCCAACATGTGTATATTTAGATGACAGCTACAAGGCAGATGAGTTCAACATGTTCATATAGAGAGAGCTGGCTACATGGCTGATGAGTCCAACATGTGCATATATAGAGAGCTAGCTACATGGCAGAAAAGTGCAATATGTTCATATATAGAGAGCTACATACATGGCAGATCAGTTCAACATATCCATGTACAGAGAGCAAACTTTAGGGTAGACGATTCCAAAATGGCCATATACAGAGAGCTAGATACATGGTAGTGTAGTGAAACATTTACATACTCAGAGTTCTAGCTACATGGCAGATGAGTCAAACATGTGCATATTCAGACAACTAGCTACAAGGCAGATGAGTCTAACATGTTCATACACCAAGAGCAGGATACATGGCTGTTGAGTCAAATATGTCCATACACAGACAGCTAGCTACATGTCAGACAAATCCAATATGTTCATATAGAGAAAATTACGTACATGGCAGATCAGTCTAATATAAACATGTATAGAGATCTAATTACAAGGGAGACGAGTCAAAAAATGTCCATATTAAGAAAGCTAGCTACATGGCAGAGTAGTGGATCATTTCCATATACAGAGTTCTAGCTGCAAGACAGATGAGTCCAACGTGTCTGTATACTGAGTGCTAGCTACATGGCAGAGTAATCCAACATGTCCATATACACAGTACTAGCTATATGGCAGAGGAGTCCAACACGTGTATATTTAGAGGAATAGCTACAAGGTAGATGAGTCCAACATGTTCATACGCAGAGAGCTGACTACATGGCTGCTGAGTCCAACATATCCGTATACAGAGTAGTATCTACATGACAGATGAGTACAACATGTCCATACACTGAGAGTAAGCTACATGGCAGATGAGTCTAACATGTGTGTATTTAGAGGGCTAGCTACAAGGAAGATTAGTCCAACATATTCATACACAGAGAGCTGGATACATGGCGGATGAATCCAACATGTTTATATTTACACGCCAGCTACAAGGCAGATGAGTCCCACATTTTCATACAGAGAGAGCTGGCTACATGGCTGATGAGTCCAACATGTCCATATAGTGAGAGCTAGCTACATGGCAGATAAGTTCAATATATTCATATACAGAGAGCTACCAACATGCCAGATCAGTCCAACATATCCATTTACAGTGAGATAGCTACATGGCAGACAGGTCCAAAATGTCCATAAAACGAAGAGCTAGCTACATGGCAGAGTCGTGCAACATTTCCATATACTGAGTTCTAGCTACATGGCAGATAATTCCAACGTATCCATACACAGAGAACTAGCTACATGACAGAGTAGGGCAACATTTACATATACAGAGTTCCAGCTACATGGCAGATGAATCCAACATATCCATATAATGAGACTAAGCTACATGGCAGATAAGTCCAACTTGTGTATATTTAGATGTCAGCTAAAAGTCAGATGAGTCCAACATGTCCATATACAGAGTATAGCAACTTGGCAGATGCTTCCAACATGTCCATATACTGAGACTAAGCTACATGGCAGATAAGTCCAACTTGTGTATATTTAGACGTCAGCTAAAAGTCAGATGAGTCCAACATGTTCATACACAGATCTTGATACATGGCTGATGAGTCCAACATGTCCATATACAGAGCTAGATACATGGCAGAGTAGTGCAACATTTCTTTGTATAGAGTTTTTGCTACATGGCAGATGAGTCCAACATGTCCATATACTGAGAGCTAGCTACATAGCATAGTTATCCAAGATGTCCATATACAGAGTAGTAGCTACAGATGAGTCCAACATGTTCATATACTGAGAGCTAGCTACAT
>NW_006408755.1:1483566-1501950 GCF_000296735.1 Chrysochloris asiatica
CATATACAGAGTAGTAGCTACAGATGAGTCCAACATGTTCATATACTGAGAGCTAGCTACATGGCAAATGAGTCCAACATTTGTATATATAGAGGACTAGCTACAAGTTAGATGAGTCCACCATGTTCATGCAGAGACAGCTTGGTATATGGCAGACATGTCCATTATGTTCCTATACAGAGAGCTACCTAAATGGCAGATCAGTACAACATATCCATGCACAGAGAGCTAACTACATGGCAGATGAGTCCAAAATGTCCATACACAGAGGTAGCTAAATGGCAGAGTAGTGCAACATATCCATATAAAGAGTTCTAGCTACATGGCAGATGAGTCCAATGTGTCCATATACTGAGAGCTTGCTACAAGGCACAGTAGTCCAACATGTCCATATACAGAGTACAAGTTATATGCTAGATGAGTCGAACATGTCCATATACTGACAGTTAGCTAAATGGCACATGAGTCCAATAAGTTTGTATTTAGAGGGCTTACTACAAAGCTGATGAGTCTAACATGTTCATACACAGAGAGCTTGATACAGGGCTGATGAGTCCAACATGTCCATATACAGAAAGCTAGCTGCATAGCAGACAAGTTCAATATGTTCATACACAGAGAGCTACCTTCATGGCAGATCAGTCCAACATATCCATGCAGAGAGTTATCTACATGACAGACGAGTCCAAAATGTCCTTATACAGAGAGCTAGCAACATGGCTGACTAGTGCAAAATTTCCTTATACAGATTTCTAGCTACAATGCAGAGAAGTCCAACTTGTCCATATACAGTGTACTAGCTACATGGAAGATGAGTCCAACATGTCCATATACTGAGAGTTAGCTACATGGCAGATTAGTCCAACATGTGTATGTTTAGACACTAGCTTAAAGTCATATGAGTCCAACTTGTTCATACACAGAGAGCTTGATACATGGCTGCTGAGTCCATCATGTCCATATACAGAAAGCTAGCTACATGGCAGACAATTCCAACATATCCGTGTACAGAGAGCTATCTACATAGCAGACAATTCCAAAATATCCATATGCAGAGAGCTAACTACATGGCTGAGTAGTGCAATATTACCTTATACAGAATTCTAGCTACAATACAGAGCACTCCAACTTGTCCATAGACCGAGAGCTAGCTACAGGGCAGAGTAGTTAAACAAGTCCGTATTGAGAGTACTAGCTACATGACAGGTGAGTCCAACATGTTCATATACTGAGAGATAACTACATGGCAGATGAGTCCATCATGTGTATATATAGAAGGCTAGCTACAAGGCAGATGAGTCCAAAATTTTCATGCACAGAGAGCTGGCTACTTGGCTGATGAGTCCAACATGTCCATATACTGAGAGCTAGCTACATGTTAGACAAGTGCAATATGTTCATATACAGAGGGATTCCTACATGGCAGATCAGTCCAAGATATCCATGTACAGAGAGCTAGCTATATGGCTGACGAGTCCAAAATGTCCATAAAGAGAGAACTAACCAAATGGCAGACTTGTGCAACATTTACATATACAGAGTTCCAGCTACATGGCAGATGGATCCATTGTGTCCATATACTGAGAGTTAGATACATGGCAGAGTAGTCCAACATGTCCATAAACAGAGTCCTAGCTACAGGGCAGATGCACCCAACATGTCCATACACTGAGAGTTAGCTACATCGCAGATGAGTTCAACATGTGTATATTTAGATGTCAGTTACAAGGCCTATGAGTGCAACATGTTCATACAGTGAGAGCTGGCTACATGACTGATGAGTCCCACATGTCACTATACAGAGAGCTAGCTACATGGAAGAAATGTGCAATATGTTCATATACAGAGAGCTACCTACAATGCAGATCAGTACAACATATATATGTAAAGATAGCAAACTACAAGGCATACGCGTCCAAAAAGATCATAAACAGAGAGCTACGTACATGGCAGTGTAGTGCAATATTTCCATATACAGAGTTCTAGCTACATGGCAGAGTAGTACATTATTTAAATATATAGAGTTCTAGTTACATGGCAGATAAGTCCAACGTGTCCATATACTGAGAGCTAGCTACATAGCAGAATAGTCCAACATATCCATATACAGAGTACTAGCTACATGGCAGATGAATCCAACATGTCCGTATACTGAGAGTTAGCTACATGGCAGATGAGTCCAACATCTGTATATTTAGATGCTTGCTACAATGCAGATGAGTCCAACATGTTCATACAGAGACACCTGGCTACATGGCTGATGAATCCAACATGACCATATACAGAGAGCTAGCTACATGGCAGACAAGTCCAATATGTTCATATACAAAGAGTTACCTACATGGCAGATCAGTCCAACATATCTATGTACACAGAGCTAACTACATGGCAGATGATTCCAAAATTTCCATAGACAGAGAGCTAGCTACTTTGCAGAGTAAGGCAACATTTCCATATCCAGGGATCTAGCTACCTGGCACATGAGTACAACCTGACCATATACTGAGGTCTAGCTACATGGCCGAGTAGTCCAACATGTGCATATATAGAGAACTAGCTACAAGGTAGATGAGTCCACCATGTTCATACAGAGAGAGCTGGCTATATGGTTGATGAGTCCAAAATGTTCATGTACAGAGAGGTAGCTACATGGCAGAAAAGTCCAATATGTTCATTTTAAAGAGAACTATGTACATGGCAGATCAGTCCAACATATCCATGCCCAGAGAGATAGCTACATGGCAGAGAAGTCCAAAATGTCCATATACAGAGGTAGCTACATGGCAGAGTAGTGCAACATTGCCATATACAGAGATCTAGCTACATGACAGATAAGCCCAACGTGTCCATATACAAAGAGTTAACTACATAGCACAGTAGTGCAATATTTACATATACAGTGTTGCAGCTACATGACAGATGAGTCCAATGTGTCCATATACTGATAGATAGATACATGGAAGAGTAGTCCTACAACATGTGTATATGTAGAGGACTAGCTACAAGGTAGAGGAATCAACCACGTTCAAACAGAGAGAGCTGGCTATATGGCCGATCAGTCCAACATATCCATGTACAGAGAGTGAGCTACATGGCGGATAAGTCCAAAATGTCCATATACAGAGAGCTAGCGACATGACAGATGAGTCCAATATGTACATATACAGATACCTCCTCACGTGGCAGATCAGTCCAACATATCAATGTTCAGAGGGTTACCTACATGGCAGACGACTCCAATATATCCAAATACAGAGAGCTAGCTACTTGGGTGAGTATTGCAACATTTCCGTATACAGAGTTCTACCTACATGGCAGATGGTTCCAACATGTCCATATACTGAGAGTTAGCTACATGTAAGATGTGTACAACATGTGTATATTTATACACTAGAAACAAGGCAAATGAGTCCAACATGTTCAAACAGAGAGAATTGGCTACATGGCTGATGAGTCCAACATGTCCATATACTGAGAGCAAGCTACATGGCACAGTAGTCCAAAATGTCTAAATAGAGATTACTAGCTCCATGGCAGATGAGTCCAACATGTGTGTATTCAGAGGGTTACCTATAAGGTAGATGAGTCCAACATATTCATATACACAGAGCTTGATACATGGCTGATGAGTCCAAAATCTCCATATACAGAAAGCTAGCTACATGGCAGACAAGTCCAGTATGTTCATATACAGAGAGCTACCTACATGGCAGATCAGTGGAACATATCCATGCACAGAGTGTAAGCTACATGGCAGACTTGTCCAAAATGTCCATATACACAGGTAGCTACATGGCATAGCAGTGCAACATATCCATATATAGATTTCTAGCCATATGACAAATGAGTCCAACTTGTCCATAGACTGAGTGCTACCTACATGGCAGGTTAGTCCATCATGTCCACATACAAAATACTAGCTACAGGCAGATGAATCCAACGTGTCCATATACTGAGAGCTAGCTACATGGCAGAGTAGTGCAACATTGCCATATACAGAGTTCTAGATACATGGCAGATGAGTCCATCGTGTCCATATACTGAGAGCTAGCTACATGGCACAGTATTCCAACATGTCCAAATAGAGAGTACTAGCTACATGGCAGATGAGTCCGATGTGTGTATTTAGTGGGCTACTTACAAGGCAGATGAGTCCAACATGTTCATACACACAGAGCTTGATACATGGCTGATGAGTCCAACATGTTCATATACAGAAAGTTAGCTACAGGGCACACAAGTCCAATATGTTCATATACAGAGAGTTACCTACATGGCAGATCAGTCAAACATATCCATGCACAGAGAGTTAGCTACAAGGCAGACTAGTTCAAAATGTCCATATACACAGGTAGTGCATGGCATAGTAGAGCAGCATATCCATATATAGATTTCTAGACACATGACAAATGAGTCCAACCTGTCCATAGACTGAGTGCTACCTACATGGTAGAGTACGCCAACATGTCCATTTACAGAGTACAAGCTACATGGCAGATGAGTCCAACATGTCCATATACCCTGCCCTGAGAGTTAGCTACAGGTCAGAGTATTCCAGCATTTCCATATACATTGTACTAGACACATAGCAGATGTGTCCAACATGTGTACATTTAAAGGGCAAGCTTAATGTCAGATGTGTCCAACATGTTAATACACAGATAACTGGCTACATGGCGGTTGAGTCCAATGTGTCCATATACTGAGAGCTAACTACATGTCAGATGAGTCCAACATGTCCATATACTGAGAGTTAGCAACATGGCAGATGAGTCCAACATGTGTATATATAGAGGACTAGCTACAAGGTAGATGAGTCCAACATGTTCATATAGAGAGAGCTGGCTACAAGTCTGATGAGTCCCACAAGTCCATATATAGATAGCTAGCTACATGGCAGACAAGTCCAATATGTTTATATACAGAAATAAACCTACATGGAAGGTCAGGCGAACATATCCATGCACAGAGAGCTAGCTGCATGGCAGGCAAGTCCAAAATATCCATATCCAGAGAGCTAGCAACATGGCAGGTGAATACAACATGTCCATATACTGAGAGTTAGCTATATGGCAGATGAGTCCAACGTGTGTATATATTGAGGGCTAGCTGCAAGGCAGATGAGTCCAACATGTCCATGCACAGAGAGCTGGCTACACGGCTGATGAGAGTTACAATGTTAAAATACCTTCCGGTTCTACCCTCTCCCCTCCCTCCAACTGCATTTTTTCTGTTTCCCCGCCTTAAGCTATAAGGCACATAGTTTAAAGGACAACATTGCTTTTGATAGGACAGAGCTAAATCACTGCAGCAATGACCACTCCCTTCCTGTTGAAGCTATATAAATCTCCTCCCTCTGGTTGACTCTCTCTTCCTTCTTTTTCTCCTCCCTTCTGCCTCCTCCTTCTCTCTCCTGCAGAAGTTATCTTCCTCACCCTGAATAAAAGTCTCTAGATGGGCCATTTGGAGTGAGGTGTGGATGATGAGCGGCACCTGGGTTGTTTTTCCCTTTTCAATGAGTTCAACATGTCCATATACAGATAATTATATACATGGAATTGTAGCACAACATTTCTATATACAGAGTTCTAGCTACATGGCAGATGAGTCCAACATGTCCTGATACAGAGAGCTAATTACATGGCAGAGTAGTCCAATATGTCCATATACAGAGTACAAGCTACATGGCAGATGAGTCCAACATGTCTATATACTGAGAGTTAACTATATGACAGAGTAGTCCAGCATGTCCATATACAGAGTACTAGACTCATGGCAGATATGTCCAACACGTTCATACAGAGAGAGTTGGCAACATGGCAGATGAGTCCCACATGTCCATATACAGAGAGCTACCTAAATGGCAGATCAGTCCAACATATCCAAGCACAGAGAGCCAGCTAAATGATAGATGAGTCCAAAATGTCCATATACAGAGAACTGGGAACATGGCAGAGTTGTGGAACCTTTGCATATACAGAGTTCTAGCTACATGGCAGATGATTCCAATGTGTGCATATACTGAGTGCTAGCTACATGGCAGAGTAGTCTAACATGTCCATATATAGAGTAGTATCTACATGGCAGATTGCAGGGGTTTCCTGCCCTCCGCTGCGGTCGTGGGACATGAGCGAATATGCGGAAACGTCAGATGAAGTAATGAATGAATACAACACTAGAGGTTTTTAAACTTGTTGTGCTATCCGGCTATGCTCTCTAGCTTCTGCCCTTGCTTCTGCTTCCTGTTCTCTTTGCTGTCTGCCCTCTTCTCTCTGCTGTCTGTTCTCTGTGCTGTCTGTCCTCTGCCTTCTCTCTCCTGCTCTCTTCTTCTTCCTTCTAGCTCTGCCTTCCCTGGCTCTGCCAGTTCCTTCTGCTTCCTTCTCCTTCCTTTCTTCTTCCTTCTGCTAGCCCAGCCTAGCAAGTCTTTATTTTTTATACTTAAAATTACACAGTACATGCTTTGACACTTTTATCATTTCTTGAATTATTACACAGTTAATCACAACATTCTTGCACCTGGTCATTAGACAACCTTGACAAAAATACTTCTATGATGTTCAGACTGACCTTCATCTCCTTGCCCAGGTTGAGATAAAACTGTTTCTTTTTGTTTCTACTAAAAGACTATAAACTTTCTATCCTGCATAATGTGCTATTATTTTTATAATAAAGGTATTCAATAAATCACTTAAGAGCTATGTGACATAAAGCCCAACCTGGCTACTTGCTGCATGAAGTGTAGATTATTAAGTCAAAACTATTCTTCACTTAAATTCATTATTGTCTATTTGTTTATGCAGGTGTCTGTGTGTAAGTGTTTGTGAATTCTAGCTAGTGACTGAATGTGGTGAGGCCTATGGGGCGGGGGGGGGGTAGGTCAGCTTGACTCTAATATGCTATTTGCTTTTGTGGCCTCACAAATGCAGTTACTTAAGTTTTCTAAGGAAAGGGAGTAATTTATACAATTTCTCTTTGTATTCAATCCACCAAGACTGAAAGCAATTGCTGCTAAGCTAGTTTTCCCTAAGGTTTGTAGAACTCATAATGAAAGCTGTGAATATTGCCAAATTATATATATATTTATAAGTAAAATTAAGATTACTCTATAGAGAAGGTAGAAAGTAACTTCTGAGAGCTATCTGTTTTTCCAGACCACTCTTACTATCTACCGGAACTGTGTCAAGCGGTAAATTGAAGCTGTCCTCTACCCTCATCGCTCCCAGCAGCAGATGAGTCCAACATGTCCATATACTGAGAGTTTGCTACATGGCAGATGAGTCGAACATGTGTATCTATTGAGGGCCATCTACAAATCAGATAAGTCTAACAAGGTCATACAGAGAGAGCTGGCTATATGGCTGATGAACCCAACATGTCCACAAACAGGGAGCTAACTACATGGCAGATCAGTCCAACATATCCATGCACAGA
This sequence comes from Chrysochloris asiatica, assembly GCF_000296735.1. Classification (NCBI taxonomy): domain Eukaryota; kingdom Metazoa; phylum Chordata; class Mammalia; order Afrosoricida; family Chrysochloridae; genus Chrysochloris; species Chrysochloris asiatica. Next base: position 1,490,998 of record NW_006408755.1, read on the forward strand.
CTGTTAGCTACAAGGCAGACGAGTCCAAAATGTCCATATACAGAGAACTAGCTACATGGTAGAGTAGTGCAACATTACCATATACAGAATTCTAGCTACATGGCAGATGAGTCCAACTTGTCCATATACTGAGAGTTAGCTACATTACTGATGAGTACAACATGGGTCTATATAGAGGACTAGTTACAAAGCAGATTAGTCAAACATGTTCATACAGAGAGAGCAGGCTACATGGCAGAGTAGTGCAACATTTCCATATACAGAGTTTAGCTACATGGCAGATGAGTCTAACGTGTGCATGTTCTAAGAGCTAGTTACATGGCAGAATAGTCCAACATGATCATATATACAGTATTATCTACATGTCAGATGAGTCCAACATGTCCATATACAGAGAGCTAACTGTATAGGAGATAAGTCCAATATGTTCAAATACAGAGAGCTGCCTACATGGCAGATCAATCCAACATATACATGCACAGAGAGCTGGCTACATGGCAGACAAGTCCAAAATGTCCATATACAGAGAGCTAGCTACATGTGAGAGTAGTGCAACATTTCCATATACAGAATTCTAGCTACATGGCAGATGAGTCCAACATGTCCATATACTGAGAGTTAGCTACATTGCTGATGAGTCCAACATGGGTCTATATAGAGGACTACTTACAAGGCAGATGAGTCTAACATGTTCATACAGAGAAAGCAGGCTACATGGCAGAGTAGTGCAACATTTCCATACACAGAGTTCTAGCTACATGGCAGATGAGTCCAACGTGTGCATGTACTAAGAGCTAGCTGCATGACAGAGTAGCCCAACATGTCCATATACTGAAAGTTAACTATATGGCAGATTAGTCCTACATGTGTATATATAGAGGACTAACTACAAAGCAAATGAGTCCAACATGTTCGTACAGAGAGAGCTGGCTACATGGCTGGTGAGTCCCATATGTCCATATACAGAGAGCTAGCTACATGGCAGACAAGTCCAATATGTTCATAAACAGAAAGCTACCTACATAGCAGATCAGTCCAACATATCCATGCACAGAGAGTTACCTACATGGCAGACGAGTCCATAATGTCCATATACAGAGAGCTACCTACATGTCAGAGTAGTCCAATATTTCCATATAAAGAGTTCTCCTACTTGGCAAATCAGTCCAACATATCCATGCAAATAGACTTAGCTACATGGCTAGTCCTCTATATGTACACATGTTGGACTGATCTGCCATGTAGCTAGCTCTATGTATATAGACAAAATGGACTCATCTGCCATGTAGCTAGAACTCTGTATATGGGAATGTTGCACTACTCTGACATATAGCTAGTTCTCTGTATATGGACATTTTGGACTCATCTGCCATGTAGCTAGGTCTCTGTACATGGATATGTTGGACTGACCTGCCATGTGTTAGCTCCCTGTATATGAACATATTGGACTTGTCTGCCTTGTAGCTTGTTCTCAGTATATGGACAAGATGGACTCATCAGCTATATTGCCAGCTCTCTCTGTATGAATATGTTGGATTCATCTGCCTTGTAGCTGGTCCTCTATATATACAGATGTTGGACTCATCTGCCATGAAGCTAACTCTCAGTATATGGACATGTTGGACTCATCTGTCTTGTAGCTAGTACTTTGTATATGGACATTTTGGAGTACTCGGCCATGTTGCCAACACTTAGTATATGGACACGTTGGACTCATCTGCCATGTAGCTAGTACACTGTATATCGACATGTTGTAATACACTTCCATGTAGCTATCCTCAATATATGGACATGTTGGACTCTTCATCCAGGTAGCCTGCTCTCTGTGTTTGAATATGATGCACTACTCTGCATTGTAGTTAGTTCTCTGTATATGGACATTTTAGACTCGTCGGCCATGTAGCTAACTCAAAGTATATTGACACGTTGGACTCATATGCCATGTAGCTAGAACTCTATATATGGAAATGATGCATGACTCTGCCAGGTACCTAGCTCTCAGTATATGAACATGTTGGATTGATCAGCCATGTAGCCAGCTCTCTGTGTATGAACATGTTGCACAACTCTGGAATATATATAACTCTCTGTATATGGATATTTTAGACTCATCTACCATGTTGATAACTCTCAGCATATGGACATGTTGGACTTATCTGTCATGTAGCTAGTACTGTGTATATGGACATGTTAGACTACTCTAACATGTAGCTAGCTCTCAGCATATGGACACGTTTGACTCATCAGCCATGTAGCGGGAACTCTGTATATGGCAATGTTGCACTACTCTGCCATGTAGCTAGCTCTGTGTATATGGCCATTTTGGACTTGTCTGCCATGTAGCAAGCTCTCTGTGCATGTATATGTTGGACTGATCGCCATGTAGGTAGCTCATTGTATATGAACATATTGGACTTGTCTGCCGTGTAGTTAGCTCTCATGATATGGACATGTTGGACTCATCAGCCATGTAGGCAGCTCTGTCTGCATGAACATGTTGGACTCACCTGCCTTGTAGCCAGTCTTCTGTATATACATATGTTGGACTGATCTACCATGGAGCTAACTGTCAGTATATGGGCATGTTGGACTTATCTGCCATGTAGCTTGTACTCTGTATATGGTCATGTTGGAATACTCTGTCATGTAGCTTGCTCTCAATATATGGACATGTTGGATTCATCAGCCATGTAGCCATCTCTCTGTGTATGAACATGTTGCACTACTCTGCCATGTAGCTAGCTATCTGTATATGGACATTTTAGACTCATCTGCCATGTAGCTAACTCTCAGTATATGGAATTGTTGGACTTATCTGCCATGTAGCTAGTACTCTGTTTATCGACATGTTGGTCTACTCTGCCTTGTAGCTAGCTCTCAGTATATGGACACATTGGACTCATCTGCCATGTAGCAAGAACTCTGTGTATGGAAATGTTAGACTCCTCTGCCATGAATCTAGCTCCCTGTCTATGGATATTTTAGACTCGTCTTCCAGGTAGCTAACTCACAGTATATGAACATGTTGGACTCATCTGCCATGTAGCTAGAATTCTGTATATTGAAATGTTACACTACTCTGCCATGTTGGTAGCTCTCTGTATATGGACATTTTGGACTCGTCTGTCATGTAGCTAGCTGTCTGTACATGGATATGTTGTACTGATCTGCCATGTAGGTAGCTCTCTGTATATTAACATATTGGCCTTGTCTGCCATGTAACTAGCTCTCAGTATATGGACATCTTGGACTCATAACCCATGTAGCCAACTCTCTGTGTATGAACATGATGGACTCATATGACTTGTGGATAGTCCTATATATATATATATACTTGTAGGACTCATCTTCCATATAGCTAATTCCCAGTATATGGACATGTTGAACTCATCAGCCATGTAGACAGCTCTCTGTTTATGAACATGTTGGACTCATCTGCCTTGTAGTGAGCCCTCTAAATATACACATGTTGGACTCATCTGCCATGTAGCTACCTCTCAGTATAAGGACATTTTGGACTCATCAGCCATGTAGCTAGAAGTCTGTATATGGACCTGTTGGTCTACTATGCCATGTAGCTAGCTCTCAGTATATGGACACGTTGGATTCCTATGCCATGTAGCTAGAACTCTGTATATGGATATGTTGCACTACTCTGCCATGTAGCTAGCTCTCTGTATAAGGACATTTTGGATTCATTAGATATGTAGCTAGCTCTCTGTACTTGGATATGTTGGACTGAACTGCCATGTAATTAGCTCTCTGTATAAGATCATATTGCACTTGGCTGCCATGTACCTAGCTTTCTGTATATGTACATGTTTGACTCATCAGCCATATAGCCAGCTCTCTTTGTATGAACATTGTGGACTAATCTGCCTTGTAGCTTGTCCTCTATATATACACAAGTTGGACTCATCTGTCATGTAGCTAAATCGCATTTATATGGACATATTAGACTCATCTGGCATGTAGCTAATACTCTGTATATCAACATGTTGGAGTACTCTGCCATGCAGCTAGCTCTCTGTATATGGACATTTTAGACTCATCTGCCATGTAGCTACCTCTCAGAATATGGACACATTGGATTCATCTGCCATGTAACTAGAATTCTGTATATGGAAATTATTCACTACTCTGCCATGTAGCAAGCTCTCTGTATATGGATATGTTGGATTAGTCTGCCGTGTAGCTAGTTCTCTGTGCATGGATATGTTGGACTGATCTGCCATGTAGCTAACTATCAGTATATGGATATGTTGGACTCATCTGTCATGTAGCTAGTGCACTGTATATCGACATGCTGTAATATGCTGCCATGTAGCTACCCTCAATATATGGACATGTTGGACTCTTCATCCATGTAGTCTGCTCTCTGTGTTTGAACATGTTGCACTACTCTGCATTGTAGCTACTTCTCTGTATATGGACATTTTAGACTCATCAGCCATGTAGCTAGCTCTCAGTATATTGACACGTTGGACTCATATGCCATGTAGCTAGAACTCTAATACGGAAATGATGCATGACTCTGCCAAATACCTAGCTCTAAGTATATGGACATGTTGGATTCATCAGCCATGTAGCCAACTCTCTGTGTATGAACATGTTGCACAACTCTGAAATGTATTTTGCTCTCTGTATATGGATATTTTATACTCATCTGCCATGTTGATAACTCTCAGCATATGGACACGTTTGACTCATCTGCCATGTAGCTGGAACTCTGTATATGGAAATGTTGCACTACTCTGCCATGTAGCTAGCTCTCTGTATATGGACATTTTGGACTCGTCTGCCATGTAGCACACTCTCTGTGCATGTATATGTTGGACTGATCTGCCATGTAAGTAGCTCATTGTATATGAACATATTGGACTTGTTTGCCGTGTAGTTAGCTCTCATAATATGGGCATGTTGGACTCATAAGCCATGTAGCCAGCTCTGTCTGTATGAACATGATGGACTCATCTGCCTTGTAGCTAGTCTTCTATATATACACATGTTGGACTGATCTACCATGGAGCTAACTGTCAGTATATGGGCATGTTGGGCTTATCTGCCATGTAGCTAGTACTCTGAATATGGACATGTTGGACATGTCTGCCATGTAGCTAGCTCTCAGTATATGGACATGTTTGACTCTCCTGCCATGTAGCTAGTAATCTGTATATGGAAATGTTGCACTACTCTGCCATGTAGCTAGCTCTCTGTATATGAACATTTTGGACTAGTTTGCCATGCAGCTTGCTTTCTGTACATGGATATGTTGGATTGATCTTCCATTTAGGTAGCTCTCTGTATATGAACATATTGGACTTGTCTGCCATGTAGCTACCTCTCTGTATATGGTCATGTTGGACTCATCAGCCATGTGGCCAGCTCTCTCTGTATGGACATGTTGGATTTGTATGCCTTGTAGCTAGTCCTCTATATATACACATGTTGGACTACTCCGCCATGTAGCCAGCTCTCAGTATATGGACATGTTGGACTACTCCGCCATGTAACCAGCTCTCAGTATATGGACACGTTGGACTCATCTCCCAGGTAGCCAGCTCTCTGTGTATGAACATGTTGCACTACTCTGCCTTGTAACTAGCTCTCTGTATATGGACATTTTAGACTCATCTGCCATATCGCTAACTCTCAGTATATGGACATGTTGGACTCATCTCCCATGTAGCCAGCTCTCTGTGTATGAACATGTTGCACTACTCTGCCTTGTAACTAGTTCTCGTATATGGATATGTTGGACTCATCTGCCATGTAGCTAGAACTCTGTATATTTAAAGGATGCACTACTCTTCCATGTAGCTAGCTCTCTTTATATGGACATTTTGCACTTGTCTACCATGAGGCTAGATCTCTGTGCATGGTTATGTTGGACTAATCTGCCATGTAGGTAGCTCTCTGTATATGAACATATTGGACTTGTCTGCCATGTAGCTAGATCTCTGTGCATGGTTATGTTGGACTAATCTGCCATGTAGGTAGCTCTCTGTATTTGAACATATTGGGCTTATCTGCCATAGAGATAGCTCTCTGTATATGGACATGTTGGAATCATCAGCCATGTAGCCAGCTCTCTATGTATGATCATGTTGGACTCATCTGCTTTGCAGCTTGTCCTCTCTATATACACTTGTTGGACTCATCTGCTATTTAGCTAACTCTCAGTATATGGAAATGTTGGACTCATCTGCAATATAGCTACTACTCTGTATATTGACATGTTGGAGTACTCTGCCATGTTGCCAGCTCTCAGTATATGAACATGTTGGTCTCATCAGCCATGTAGCTAGTACTCTGTATATGGACATGTAGGACTACTCTGCCATGTAGCTAACTCTCAGTATAAGGATATGTTGGACTCATCAGCCATGTAGCCGGCTCTCTGTGTATAGACATGATGGACTCATCTGACTTGTAGCTAGTTCTCTATATATACACTTGTTGGGTTCACCTGCCATGTAGCTAATTCCCAGTATATGGACATGTTGAGCTCATCAGCCATGTGGACAGCTCTAAGTGTATGAACATGTTGTATTCATCTGCCTTTTAGCGACTCCTCTAAACATACACATGTTGGACTCATCTGCCATGTACCTAGAACTCTGTATATGGAAATGTTGCACAATTCTGCCATGTAGCTAGCTCTCTGTATATGGACATTATGGACTCTTCTGCCCTGTAGCTAGCTTTCTGTGCATAGATATGTGGGACTGATCTTACATGTATTTAGCTCATTGTATATGAACATATTGGACTTTTCTGCTATGTAGCTAGCTCTCCGGTATATGGACATGTTGGACCCATCAGACATGTAGGCAGCTCTCTCGGTATGAACATGTTGAACTCATCTGCCTTGGAGCTAATACCCTATATATACACATGTTTGACTCATCTGCCATGTAGCTAACTCTCAGTATATGGATAAGTTGGAATCATCTGCCATGTAGCTAGTACTCTGTATATGGACATATTGGACTACTCTGCCATGTAGGTAGCTATCAGTATATGGATACGTTGCATTCCCCTGTCATGTAGCTAGAACTTGGTATGTGGATATGTTGCACTACTCTGCCATATAGCTAGCTCTCAGTATATGGACATTTTTTATTCATCAGCCGTATAGCCAGCTCTCTCTGTATGAACATGTTGGACTCATCTGCCATGTAGCTAGTACTCTGTATATCGACATGTTGGAATACTCTGCCATGTAGCTAGCTCTCAGTATATGGACATGTTGGACTCATCAGCCAAGTAGCCAGCTCTCTGTGTATGAACATATTGCACTACTCTGCCTTTTAACTTGCTCTCTGTATATGGACATTATAGACTCGTCTGCCATGTTGCTACCTCTCAGTATATGTACATCTTGGACTCATCAGCCATGTAGCCAGCTCTCTGTGTATGAACATGTTGGACTCATCTGCCTTTTAGCTAGTCCTCTATATATACACGTGTTGGACTCATCTTCCATGTAGCTAATTCCCAGTATATGGACATGTTGAACTCATCAGCCATGTAGCCAGCTCTCTGTTTTTGAACATGTTGGACTCACCTGCCTCGTAGCGAGCTCTCTAAATATACAAATGTTCGACTCATCTGTCATGGAGCTAGAACTCTGTATATGGAAATATTGCACTACTCTGCCATGTACTAGCTCCCTGTATATGGACATTTTGGACTCCTCTTCCATGTAGCTAGCTCTGTGAGCATGCTTATGTTGGACTGATCTGCCATGTGGGTTGCTCTTTGTATATGAACATGTTGGATTTTCTGCTCTGTAGCTAGCTCTCTTTATATGGAAATGTTGGACTCATCAGCCATGTAGCCAACTCTCTCTGCATGAACATGTTGGACTCATCTGCCTTTTAGCTAGTCTTCTATATATACACAAGATGGACTCCTCTACCATGTAGTTAACTCTCAGGATATGGACATGTTGGACTCATCTAACATGTAGCTAGTACTCTGTATATAGAAATGTTGGACTCGCCAGCCATGTAGCCAGCTGTCTCTGTATGAACATGTTGGACTCATGTTCCTTATAGCTAGCACTCGAAATATACACATAGTGAACTCATATGCCTTGTTGGTACCTCATAGTATATGCACTTGTTGGACTCATTAGCCATGTAGACAGCTCTCTCTGTATTAACATTTTGGACTCATCTGCCTTGTAGGTACACTCTAAATATACACATGTTGGACTCATCTGCCATTTTGCTAACTCTAAGTATATGGACATGTTGAACTCATCTGTCATCTACCTAGTACTCTGTATATGGACATGTTGGACTACTCTGCCATGTATGTATCTCTCTGTGCATGGATATGTTAGACTAATCTGCCATGTAGATAGCTCTCTGTATATGAACATTTTGGACCCGTCTGCCACGTATCTAGTTGTCGGTATATGGATATGTTGGACTACTCTGCCAAGTAGCTAGCTTTCAAAATATATGGTCATGTTGGACTCATCTGCAATGTAGCTAAAACTCTGTATATGGAAATGTTGCTCTCACTCTGCCATGTATCTAGCTTTCTGTATATGGACATTTTGGACTTGTCTGCCATGTAGCTATCTCTCTGTGCATGGATATGTTGGACTGAACTATCCTGTAGGTAGCTCTCTGTATATGAACATATTGGACTCATCTGCCTTGTGGCTAGCCCTCTAAATATACACATGATGGACCCATCTGCCATGTTGCTAACTATCAGTATATGGACATGTAGGACTCATCTGTCATGTAGCTAGTACTCTGTATATGGAAATTTTGCACTACACTGCCATGCAGCTAGCTCTCTGTATGTGAACATATTGGACTTTTGTGACATGTAGCTAGCTCTCAGTATATGTACAGGTTGGACTAATCTGCCATGTAGCTAGAACTCTGAATATATAAATGTTGCACTAATTTGCCACATAGCTACTCTCTGTATATGGATATTTTGGACTCATCAGACATGTACAGAGAGAGCCAGCTCTCTCTGTATAAACATGTTGGACTCAATTGCCTTGTAGCTAGTCCTCTATATATACACTTGTTGAACTCGTCTGCCATGTGGCTAACTATCAGTATATGGACATGTAGGACTCATCTGTCATGTAGCTAGTACTCTGTATATGGACTTGTTGGACTACTCTGCCATGTAGCTAGCTCTCAGTTTATGGACACGTTGGACTCATCTGCCATGTAGCAAGAACTCTGTATATGGAAATGTTGCACTACACTGCCATGCAGATAGCTTTCTGTATTTGAAATTTTGGACTCGTCTGCCATGTAGCTAGTTCTTTGTGCAAGAATATGTTGAAATAATCTGACATGTAGGTAGCTATCTGTAAATCAACACATTGGACTTGTCTGCCATGTAGCTAGCTCTCTGTTTATGGACATGTTGGACTCATCAGCCATGTAGCCAGCTCTCTCTGTATGAACATGTTGGATTTATCTGCCTTGTACCTAGCACTCTAAATATACACATGTTGGACTCATCTGCCTTGTTGCTAAGTCTCAGTACATGGACATGTTGCACTCATCTGCCATGTAGCTGGTATTCTGTATATAGACATGTTGGATTACTCTGCCATTGATCTACCTCTCTGTGCATGGATATGTTGGACTGATCTGCCATGTAGGTAGCTCTTTGTATATGGTCACGTTGGACTTATCAGTCATTTAGTCAGCTCTCTCTCTATGAACATGTTAGACTCATCTGCCTTATAATAAGTCTTCTATATATACACATGTTGGACTGATATGCATTTTGTAGCTAATTTTAAGGATATGGACATGTTGGACTCATCTGCCATGTAGGTAGTAAACTGTATATGGATATGTTGTACTACTCTGCCATGTAGCTAGCTCCCAGTACATGCACATGTTGAACTCATCTGCCAGCAGCTAGAACTCTGTATATGGAAATGTTGCACTACTCTGCTATGTAGCTAGCTCTCTCTATGTGGACATTTTGGACTTGTCTTCCATGTAGTTAGCTCTCAGTATACGGACATGTTGGAATCATCTGCCATGTAGCTTGTACTCTATATATGGAAAAGTTGGACTACTCTGCCATGTAGCTAGCTCTCAGTATGTGGACATGTTGGATTCATCTGCCATGTAGCGAGAAGTCTGTATATGGAAATGTTGAACTACTCTGCCATGTAGCTAGCTCTCAGTGTATGGACACTTTGGATTCATCTGTCGTGTAGCTAGAACTCAGTGTATGGAAATGTTGCACTACTCTGCCAAATAGATAGCTCTATGTATGTGGACATTTTGGACTCGTCTGCCATGTAGCTAGCTCTCTGTTCATGGATATGTTGGACTGATCTGACTTGTAGGTAGCTATCTGTACATGAACATATTGGACTTGTTTGGCATGTAGCTAGCTCTCTGTATATGGACATGTTGGACTCATCTGCCATGTAGCTAGAACTGTGTATATGGAAAGGTTGCTCTACTCTGTCATGTAGCTAGCTCTTTCTATAAGGACATTTTGGATTCGTCTTCCATGTAGCTAGCACTCTGTGCATGATTATGTTGGACTGATCTATCATGTAGTTATCTCTCTGTATAGGAACAAATTGGACTTGTCTGCCATGTAGTTCGCTCTCAGTACATGTAAATGTTAGACTCATCAGCCATGAAGCCAACTCTCTCTGTATGAACATGTTGCACTCCTCTTCCTTATATCTAGCCCTCTAAATATACACATATTCGACTCATCCACCATGTAGATAACTTTGAGTATAGGGACATGTTGGGTTCATCTGCCATGTAGCTAGTACTCTGTATATGGACATGTTGGACTACTCTGCCATGTAGCTAGCTCTCAGTGTATGGACAAGTTCGACTCATCTGCCATGTAGCTAGAACTCTGTTTATGGAAATGTTGCACTACTCTGCCATGTGGCCAGCTCTCTGTATATGGACC
>NW_006408755.1:1502825-1505031 GCF_000296735.1 Chrysochloris asiatica
CTCCCTGTATATAGACATTTTGGATTCGTCTGCCATATAGCTAGCTCTCTGTTAATGGATATGTTCGACTGATCTGCCTTGTAGGTAGCTATCTGTATATGAACATATTGGACTTGTCTGGCATGTAGCTAGCTCTCTGTATATGGACATGTTGGACTCATCTGCCATGTAGCTAGAACTCTGTATATGGAAATGTTGCTCTATTCTGCCGTGTAGCTAGCTCTTTCTATAAGGACATTTTGGATTCGTCTTCCATGTAGCTAGCACTCCTTGCATAATTATGTTGGACTGATCTACCATTTAGTTATCTCTCTGTATAGGAACAAATTGGACTTGTCTGCCATGCAGCTCACTCTCAGTACATGTAAATGTTGGAATCATCAGCCATGAAGACAAATATCTCTGTATGAACATGTTGGACTCATAAGCCTTGTTGCTAGTCCTCTATATATACACATGTTGGACTCAAATGCCATGAAGATATATCTCAGGATATGGGTATGTTGGGCTCATCTTTCATGAAGCTAGAACTCTGTATTTGGAAATTTTGAGCTACTCTGCCATTTATCTAGCTTTGCATATATGCACATTTTGGACTAGTCTGCCATGTACCTAGCTCTCTATGCATGGATATGTTGGACTGATATGCTTTGTAGTTAGCTCTTTGTATATGAACCTAATGGACTTTTCTGCCACGTAACTAGCTCCCTGTGTATGGGCTTGTTGGTCTCCTCAGCCATGTAGCTGGCTCTCTCTGTTTGAACAAGTTGGAATCATCTGCCTTTTAGCTAGTCCTCTATATATACACATGTTGGACTCATCTGTAATTTGTAGCTAACTCTCAGTATATGGACATATTGGACTCATCATCCATGTAACAAGTACTCTCTGTATGGATTTGTTAGACTACTCTGCCATATAGCTAGCTCTCAGTATATGGATATGTTGTACTCTTGTGCCATGTAGCTAGAACTGTGTATATGGAAATGTTGCCCTACTTTTCTATGTAGCTAGCTCTCTGTATATGGACATTGTGGACTTGTCTGCCATCTGGCTATCTCTCAGTGCATGGATATGTTGGACTGATCTCCCATGTAGGTAGGTCTCGGTATATGAACATATTGGACTTGTCTGCCATGTAGCTAGCTCTCTCTATATGGACATTATTGATGAATCTTCCATGTACTTAGCACTCTGTGCATGGATATGTTGGACTTATCTGCCATGTAGGTAGCTCTCTGTATATGAACATATTGGACTTGTCTGCCATGTAGCTAGCTCTCAGTACATGGAATTGTTTGTCTCATCAGCCATGAAGCCAGCTCTCTCTATAAGAACATGTTGGACTCATCTTACTTATATTTAGCCCTCTAAATATACACATGTTAGAATCATCTGCCATGCATATAACTCTCAGTATATGGCCATTTTGGACTCATCTGCCATGTATCTAGTACACTGTATATGGACATGTTGGACTACTCTGCCATGTTCCTAGCTCTCAGTATACGGACATGTTGGACTTAACTGCCCATTTGGTAGAACTGAGTGCATTAAAATATTGCAATACTCTGCCATGTAGCTAGCTCTCTGCATATGGACATTTCGGACTCGCCTGCCATGTAGCTAGCTCTCTGTGCATGGATATGTTGGACTGATCTGCCTTACAGGTAACTCTCTGTATATGAACATATTGGACTTGTCTGATATGTAGTTAGCTCTTTGTATATGGACTTGTTGGACTCATCAACTATGGAGCCAGCTCTCTGTGCATGAACATGTTGGACTCATCTGCCTAGTTGGACTCATCTGCCATATAGCTAGTACTCTGTATATGGATATGTTGGACTACTCTGCCAGGTAGCTAGCTCTCAGTATACGTTGGACTCATCTGCCATGTAGCTAGAACTCTGTATATGGAAATTATGTTCTACTCTGCCATGTAGCGCTCTGTATATGGACATATTGGACTCGTCTTCCATTAAGCTAGCTCTCTGTGCATGGATATGTTGAACTGATCAGGCATGTAGATAGCTCTCTGTATATGATCATATGTGACTTCTGTGCCATGTAGCTGGTTCTCGCTATATGGTCATGTTGGACTCATCAGCCATGTAACCAGCTCTCTCTGTATGGACATGTTGGAGTCATCTGCCTTGTAGCTAGTCCTCTATATATACATATGTTGGACTCATCTGCCATGTAG
>NW_006408755.1:1506026-1507563 GCF_000296735.1 Chrysochloris asiatica
ATAAATTCCGTATATGGAAATGTTGCACTACTCTGCCATGTAGCTAGTTCTGTGTATATGGACATTTTGGACTCGTCTGCCACGAAGCTAGCTCTCTGTGCATGGATATGTTGAACTGATCTGTCATGTAGCTAGCTCTCAGTATATGGACATCTTGGACTCATCAGCCATTTAGTCAGCCCTCTGTGTATCAAAATGTTGGACTCATCTGCCTTGTTCTAGTCCACTAAATATACACGTGTTGGACTTATCTGTCATGTAGCTATCACTCAGTATATGGACAGGTTGGACTCATCTGCCATGTAGCTAGGATTAAATATGTGTACTTGTTGGACTATTCTGCCATGTGGCTAGCGCTTGGTATATGGACACGTTCGACTCATCTGCCATGTAGCTAGAACTCTTTATATGATAATGTTGCATTACTCTGCCATGTAGCTAGCTTTCTGTATATGGACATTTTGGACTTGTCTGCCATGTAGCTAGCTCTCTGTACATGGATATGTTGTATTGATCTGCATTTTGCAAGCTCTCTGTATATGTACATATTGGATTTGTCTGCCATGTAGCTAGCTCTCTCTATATGGATATGTTGGACTCATCAGTCATGTAGCCAACTCTCTCTGTATGAACATGTTGTACTTATCAGGCTTATAGCTAGTCCTCTATATATACACATGTTGGACTCATCTGCCATGAATCTTACTCCCAGTATATGGACATGTTGGACTCATCTGCCATGTAGCTAATACTCTGTATATGGACATGTTGGATTACACTGCCATGTAGCTAAGTCTCAATATATGGACACGTTGGACTCATCTGCCATGTAGCTAGAACTCTGTATTTGGAAATTTACACTGCTTTGCCACGTAGTCAGCTCTCTGTATATAGACATTTTGAACTCATCTGCCATGTAGCTAACTCTCTGTTCATGGATATGTTGAACTGATCTGCCATGTAGGTAGCTCTCTGTAGATGAACATAATGGCCTTTTCTGCCATGTAGCTAACTCTGTGTATATGGGCATGTTGGACTCATCACCCATGTAGCCAGTTCTCTGTGTATGAACATGTTGGACACATCTGCCTTGTAGCAAGTCCTCTATATATAAACATGTTGGACTCATCTGCATTTTGTAGCTAACTCTCAATATATGGATATGTTGGACTCATCTGCCATGTAGCTAGTACTCTGTATATGGACATGTTTAAATACTCTGCCATGACACTTGCTGTCAGTATATGGACACCTTGGACTCAACTGCCATGTAGCATGAACTCTATATATGAAAAAATTGCACTACTCTACCATGTAGTTAGCTGCCTGTATATGGACATTTTGGACTCATCTGCCATGTAGCTAGCTCTCTGTGCATGGATATGTTGGACTCATCTGCCTTGTATTTAGCCCTCTATATATACACATGTTGGACTCATATGCCATGTAGCCAACTCTGAGTATATGGACATGTTGGACTCATCTGCCATATAGATAATACTCTGTATATGGACAGGTTGGACTACTCTGCCATGTA
>NW_006408755.1:1508633-1518382 GCF_000296735.1 Chrysochloris asiatica
CAAGTTGCTGCCCTAGGTTACACAGACCTAGAAGTTAATACATAATCTATAATTGCTTGCTTAAACATTTTTATAGAAATAAGAATTTTAGGTTATTAGGTAAATCATGATGTACTTAAAAATATGTTAAGGACAAATCTGTGAATCATTATGTTCTGTATCACATGAATGATCTCATATCCTGTCTTGAGTGAATTATCAAAACATATTTGTCATTATTTTCTTTTGTGTCAATTTCCTTCTTCTGACAATAAAAGACTGGGGCTCAGCTAGCTCAGTGTGCTAGCTTGCCTGTCAGCGTGCAACAATCTTGTCTCTGTCTTTTCTCTCTCTCTTTTCTTTCGCTTACCTGATCTCCCACTCATGTTAAAACCCCTCGCTAAGTTGAGGTGATCCTTTGTTGAGATGGGACCCTGACTCAGGACCCTGGCAATTCTGCATTTAGCTAGCTCTCTGAATATGGACATTTTTGACTCATCTGCCATGTAGCTAGCTTTCTGAGCTTGGATATGTTGGACTGATCTGCCATGTATGGAGCTCTCTGTATATGAACATATTGAACTTGTCTTCCACATAGCTAGCTCTCTGTATACAGACTTGTTGGACTCATCAGCCATGTAGCCAGCTCTCTCTCTATGTACATGTTGGACTCATTTGTCTTGTAGCTAGTCCTCTCTATATACACATTTTGGAGTAATCTGCAATGTACCTAACTCTAAGTATATGGACACGTTGGATTCATCTGCCATGTAGCTAGAACTATGTATATGGAAATGTTGCACTACTCTGCCATGGAGCTAGTTTTCTGTATAGGGACATTTTGCACTCGTCTGCCATGTAGCTTGCTCTCTGTGCATGGATATGTTGGACTGATCTGCAATGCAGTTATATCTCTGTATATAAACATCGTAAACTTGTCTGCCATGTAACGAGTTCTCTGTATATGGACATGTTGTACTCATCAGCCATAGAGCCAGCTCTCTCTGTATGAACATGTTGGATTCATTTGCCTTGTAGCTAGTCCTCTCTATATAAACATGTTGAAATTATGCCATGTAGTTAACACTCAGTATATGGGTTTTGGACTCATCTACCACATAGCTAATACTCTGTATATCAGCATGTTGGACTGCTCTGCCATGTAGCTAGCTCTCAGTATATGGGCAAGTTGGACTCATCTGCCATGTACCTAGAACTGTGTATATGGAAATGCACTATTCTGTCATGTAGCTAGCTCTCTGTATGTGGACATTTTGGACTCGTATGCCATGTAGCCAGCTCTCAATGCATGGGTATGTTGAACTGATCTGCCATGTAGGTAGCGCTCTGTATATGAACATATTGCACTTATCTGCTATGTAGTGAGCTCTCTGTATATGGACATGTTGGACTCATCAGCTATTTAGACAGTTCTCTGTGTGTGAACATGTTGGACTTCTCTGCCTTTTAGATAGCCCTCTAAATATACAAATGTTGGACTCAACTGCCATGTAGCTATCTCTCAGTATATGTACGTGTCGGACTCATCTGTCATGTAGCTATTACACTGTATATGGACATGTTTGACTACTCTGGCATGTAGCTAGCTCTTAGTATATGGACACGTTGGACTCATCTGCCATGTAGCTAGCTCACTGTATACGGACATGTTGGACTCATAAGCCATGTAGCCACCTCTCTCTGTATGAACATGTTGGACTTATCTGCCTTGTAGCTAGTCCTCTATATACACACATGTTGGACTCATCTGCCATGTGGCTAACTCTCTGTATATGGACATTTTGGACTCGTCTGCCATGAAGCTAGCTCTCTGTGCATGGATAAGTTGGACTAATCTGTCATGTAGCTAGCTGTCAGAATATGGACATCTTGGAGTCATCAGCCATGTAGACAGCTCTCTGTGTATCAATATGTTGGACTCATCTGCCTTGTAGCTAGCCCTGTACATATACACATGTTGGACTCCTATGCCATGTAGCTAGTACTCTCTATATGGACATGTTGGACGATTCTGCCATGTAGGTAGCTCTCAGAATGTGCACACGGTTCTGCCATGTAGCTAGATCTCTGTATTTGGAAATGTTGCACTACTCTGCCATGTAGCTATTTCTTTGTATATGGACA
This sequence comes from Chrysochloris asiatica, assembly GCF_000296735.1. Lineage (NCBI taxonomy): Eukaryota > Metazoa > Chordata > Mammalia > Afrosoricida > Chrysochloridae > Chrysochloris > Chrysochloris asiatica. The sequence continues at coordinate 1,510,758 of NW_006408755.1, forward strand.
TTTTGGACTCGTCTGCCGTTTAGGTATTTCTGTGTACATGGATATGTGGTATTGATTTGCATTTTGCAAGCTCTCTGTATATGAACATATGGGACTTGTCTGCTATGTAGCTAGCTCTCTCTATATGGACATGTTGGACTCATCAGTCATGTAGCCAGCTATCTCTGTATGTACATGTTGGACTCATCAGCCTTATAACTGATCCTCTATAAATACACATGTTGGACTAATTTGCCATGAAGCTAACTCTCAGTATATGGACCTGTTGGCCTCGTCTGCCATGTAGCTAGTACTCTGTATATCAGCATGTTGTATTACTCTGCCATGAAGTTAGCTCTCAGTAGATGGACATGCTGAATGCATCTGCCATGTAGCTAGAACTCTGTATATGGAAATATGAACTACTTTGCCACGTAGCTGGCTCTCCCTATATAGACATTTCGAACTCTTCTGCCATGTAGCTAGCTCTCTGTGCATGTATATGTGGGACTGATATGCCAAGTAGGTAGCTCCCTGTATATAAACATATTGGACTTGTCTGCTATGTGGCTATCTCTTTGTATATGGACATGTTGCACTCATCTGCCATGTAGCTACTACTCTGTATATGGATATGTTGAACTACTCTGCCATGTAGTTAGCTCTCAGTATATGGACACGTTAGATTCATCTGCCATGTAGCTAGAACTCTGTATATGGAAATATTGCACTACTCTGCCATATAGCTAGCTCTCTGAATATAGACCTTATAGACTTGTCTGCCATGTAACTAGCTCTCTGTGTATGGAGATGTTGGACTGATCTGCCATGTAGGTAGGTCTCTGTATATGAACATATTTGACTTGTCTGCCATGTAGGTACCTCTCAGTATATGGACATGTGGGAATCATCAGCTATATAGCCAGGTCTCTTTGTAAGAACATGTTGCACTCATCTGCCTTGTAGCTTGCCCTATAAAAATACACATGTTGGACTAATCTGCCATGTACCTAACTCTCAGTATATGGACATGTTGGACTCATCTGCCATGTAGCTAGTACTCTGTATAAGGACATGTTATACCACTCTGTCATGTAGCTAGAACAGTGTATTTGGAAATGTTGCATTACTCTGCAATGTACCTAGCTCTCTGTGCATGGATATGTTGGATTGATCTGCCAAATAGGTAGCTCTCTGTAAATGAACATGTTGGACTTGTCTGCCATGTGACTAGATCGTGTTATATGGACATGTTGGACTCATCAGCCATGTATCCAGCTCTCTTTGTAAGAACATGTTTGATTCATCTGCCTTGTAGCTACTCCTCTATATATACACATGTTGGACACATCTGCCATGTAGGTAATTCTCAGTATATGGACATGTTGGACCCATCTGCCATGTAGCTTGACCTGTGTATATGTAAATGTTGGACTTCACTGCCATTTAGCTATCTCTCAGTATATAGACATGTTGGACTCATCTGTCATGTATCTAGAACTCTGTATATGGAAATTTTGCAGTACTCTGCCATGTAGCTACCTCTCTGTACATGGACATGTTGGGTTCGTCTGCCATGTAGCTAGCTCTCTGTGCACGTATATGTTGGACTGATCTGCCATGTAGACAGCTCTCTTTATATGAACATATTGGACATGTCTGCAATGTAGCTATCTCTCTAGGCATGGACATGTTGGACTCATCAGCCATGTAGACAGCTCTCTTTGTATGAACTTGTTGGACTCATCTGCCTTGTAACTAGTCCTCTATATACACACATGTTGGACACATCCGACATGTAGCTAACTCTCAGTATATGAACATGTTGGACTCATCTGCCATGTAGCTTGTACTCTGCATATGGACATAATGGACTACTCTGCCATGTAGGTAGCTCTCTGTATATGGGCATTTTGGAGTCGTCTGCCATGGAGCTAGCTCTCTGTGCATGGATATGTTGGACTGATATGCCATGAAGGTAGCTCTCTGTACATTAGTATATTGTGTTTGTCTGCCATGTAGCTAGCTCTCAGTATATGGACATGTTGGACTCATCAGCCATGTAGTCAGCTCTCTGTTTATGAACATGTTGGATTCATTGGCCTTGTATCTAGCTCTCTAAATAGACACATGTTTCACTCTTCCATGTAGCTAAGTCTCTGTATATGAACATGTTGGACTCATCTGCCCTGTACCCAGTACACTATATATGGACATGTTGGACTACACTGCCAAGTAACCAGCTGTCATTATATGGACATGTTGGACTCATCTACGATGTAGGTAGAACTCAGTATATGTAAATATTGCACTACTCTCCCATGTAGCTAGCTATCTGATTATGGACATTTTGGACTCGTCTGCCATGTAGCTAGTTTTCTGTGCATGGATATGTTGGAAAGATCTGCCCTGTAGGTAGCTCTCTGTACATGAAGGTATTGGACTTGTCTGTCATGTAGTTATTTCTCTGTATATGGACATGTTGAACTCATCATCCATATAGCCAGCTCTCTCTGTATGAACATGTTGGACTCATCTTCCTTGTAGCTAGTCCTCTATACATACATATGTTGAAATCATCTGCCATATAGTTAACTCTCAGTGTATGGACATGTTGGACTCATCTAGCTATTACTCTGTATATGGACATAAAGGACTACACTGCCATGTGCCTAGCTCTCAATATAGGGACATGTTGGACTCACAAGGCATGTAGCCAGCTCTCTCTGTATGAACATGTTGGACTCATCCACCTTGTAGCTAGCCCTCTAATTATATACATATTGGACTCATCTGCCATGTAGCTAACTCTCATTATTTGCACACGTTGGACTCATCTGCCATGTAGCTAGAACTCTGTATATGGGAATGTTGCACTACTCTGCCATGTTGCTAGTTCTCTGTATATGGACATTTTGGAATCGTTTGCCATGTAGCTAGCTCTCTGTGCATGGATATGTTGGACTGACCTGCCATGTAAGTAGCTCTATGTATATGAACATATTAGACTTGTCTGACATGTAGCAAGCTCTCTGTATATGGACATGCTGGACTCATCAGTCTTGTATCCAGCTCTCTCTGTATGAACATGTTGGACTCATCGGCCTAGTAGCTAGTCCTCTATATATACACATGTTGAACTTATCTACCATGTAGCTAGGTCTCACTATATAGACATGTTGGACTCATTTGCATGTAGCAAGAACTATGTATATGGAAATGTTGCAATACTCTGTGATGTAGAAAGCTATCTGTATATGGACATTTTGGATTTGTGTGCCATGAAGCTAGAACTCTGAATATGGTAATGTTGGACTACTCTGCCATGCATCTTGCTCTTTGTATATGGAAAGATTGGACTCGTCTGCCATGTAGCTAGCTCCCTGTGCATGGATATGTTGGACTGATCTGCCATGTAGGTAGCTCTCTGTATATGAACATATTTGACTAGTCTGCCATGTAGGTAGCTCTCAGTATATAGACATGTTGGACTCATCATTCATGTAGCAAGCTCTCTCTGAATGAACATGTTGGACTCATCTGTCTTGTAGTTAGCCCTCTATATATAAACATGTAGGACTCATCTGCCATGAAGCTAACTGTCTGTATATGGACTTGTTGAACTCATCGGGCATGTAGACTGTACTCTGTATATGCACATGTTGGATTACACAGCCATGTAACTTGCTCTCTGTATACGGACATGTTGGACTCATCTGCCATGTAACATGGACTTTGTATATGGAAATGAGGCATTACTCTGCCATGTAGCTAGCTCTCTGTGCATGGACATGTTGAACTGATCTGCCATGTAGGTAGCTCTCTGTGTATGAACATATTGGACTTTTCTTCCATGTTGCTAGCTCTCTTTATATGGGCATGTTGGACTCATCAGTCATGTAGCCACCTCTCTGTGTATGAACTTTTTGGACTCATCTGCCATGTAGCAAGTCCTCTATATGTACACATGTTGGGCTCATCTGCATTTTGTAGCTAATTCTCAATATATGGACATGTTCAACTCATCTGCCATGTAGCCAGTACTCTGAATAAGGACATATTGGACCACTTTGCCATGTAGCTAGCTCTCAGTATATGGACACTTTGGACTCATCTGCCATGTAGCTAGAACTCTGTATATTGAAATGTTGCACTACTCTGCCATGTAACTAGTTCTCTGTATATGGCCACTTTGGACTTGTCTGCCATGTGGCTACCTCTATATGCATGGATTTGTTATACTGATCTGTCATGTAGGTAGGACTCTGTATAGGAACAGATTGGACTTGTCTGCCATGTAGCTAGCTCTCTGTATATGTACATGTTGGACTCATCATCCATGAAGCCATCACTCTTTGTATGAACATGTTCGGCCCATCTGTCTTGTAGCTATCACTCTAAATATTCACATGTTGGACATATCTGCCATGTAGATAACTCTCAGTTTATGGACATGTTGTACTAATCAGCTATGTAGATAGTACTCTGTATATGGACAAGTTGGACTACTCTGGCATGTAGCTATCTCTCAGTATATGCACACGTTTGACACCTCTGCCATGTAGCTATAATTCTATATATGAAATGTTGCACTGTTCTGCCATGTATCTAGCTCTCTGTGCATGGATATGTTGGATTAATCTGCCATGTAGGTCGCTTTCTGTATATGAACATATTGGACTTGTCTGCCATGTAGCTAGCTCTCTGTATATGGACATGTTATACTCAATCAGACATGCAGCCAACTCTCTGTCTATGAACAGGTTGGACTCATCTGCCTTGTATTTAGCCCTCTAGATATACACATGTAGGACTCATCTGCCATGTAGCTAACTCTCAGTTTATGGACATGTTGCACTCATCTGACATGTGTCTAGTACTCTGTATATAGACATGTTTGACTATTCTGCCATGCAGCTAGCTCTCAGCATATGAACACGTTGGACTTTTCTGCCATGTAGCTAGAACTCTGTATATGGTAATGTTGCTCTATACTGCATGTAGTTTGATCTCTGTGTATGCACATTTTGGACTTGTTTGCAATGTAGTTTGCTCTATGTATATGAATATATTGGACTTGTCTGCCATATAGCTAGCTCTCTGTATATGGACAAGTAGGACTCATCAGCCATGTAGCCAGCTCTCTGTGTTTGAACATGTTGGACTCATTTGTCTTGTAGCTAGCCATCTAAAAATACACATGTTGGATTCATCTGCCATGTTGCTATCTCTCAGTATATGCACATGTTTTACTCATCTGCCATGTAGCTTGCATTCTGTGTATGGACATTTTTGACAGATCTACCATGTAGGTAGCTCTCTGTATATGAACATATTGGACTTTTCTGCCATGTAGCTAACTCTCTGTATATGGGCATGTTAGACTCATCAGCCATGTAGCCAGTTTTCTCTGTATGAGCATGTTGGAATCATCTGCCTTGTAGCAAGTTCTGTATATATACACATGTTGGACTCATCTGCATTTTGTAACTAACTCTCAGTATATTGACTTGTTGGACTCATCTGCCATGTAGCTAGCACTCTGTATATGGATATGTTGGAATACTCTGCCATGTAGCTAGCTTTCAGTTTATGGACACTTTGGACTCATCTGCCATGTAGCTAGAACTCTGTATATTGAAATGTTGCACTACTCTGCCATGTAGCTAGCTCTCTCTATATGGACATTTTGGACTTGTCTGCCATGTAGCTACCTCTTTGTGCATGGATATATTAGATTGATCTGCCGTGTAGGTAGCTCTCTGTGTATGAACATACTGGACTTTTTGCCATGAAGCTACCTCTCTATATATGGGAAATTTGGGCTCATCATCCTGGCAGTCATCTCTCTTTGTATGAACATGTTTGACTCATCTGCCCTGTAGCAAGTCCTCTATCTATACATTTGTTGGAAAAATATGCATTTTGTAACTAATTCCCAGTATATGGATATGTTGGACTCATTTGCCATGTAGCTAGTTCTCTGTATATGGACATGTTGGACTACTCTGCCATGTAGCTTGCTCTCAGGATATGGACACCTTGGACTCATTTGCCATGTAGGTAGAACTCTATATATGGAAATGTTGCCCTGCTCTGCCATGTAGCTAGGTCTCTATATATGGACAATTTGGACTTGTCTGCCATGTAGCTAGCTTTCTGTGCACGGTTAGGTTGGACTGATCTGCCATTTAGGTAGCTCTCTGTAAATGAACATATTAGACTTGTCTGTCATGTAGTTAGCTCCCAGTAAATGGACATATTGGAATCATCAGCCATGTATCCAGCTCTCTCTGTATGAACATGTTGGAGTCATTTGCCTTGGAGCAGGCTCTTTAAATATAGACATGTTTTAATCATCTACCATTTCGCTAACTCTTAGTATACGGACATGTTGGACATATCTGCAATGTAGTTAGCACTCTGTATATGGACATATTGGACTACTCTGCCATGTAGCTAGTCATCAGTGTATGGACACTTTGGACACATCTGCCATGTAGCTAGAACTCTGTATATGGAATTGTTGCCTTACTCTGCCATGTAGCTACCTCTCGGTACATGGACATGTTGGACTACTCTGCAATGTAGCTAGCTCTCAGTATATGGACACGTTAGACTTATCTGCCACGTAGCTAGAACTCTCTATATGGAATTGTTGCCTTACTCTGCCATGAAGCTACCTCTCTTAATATGGACATTTTGGATTCATCTGCCAGGTGACTAGCTCTCTGGGCATGTATATGTTGGACTGATCTGCCATGTAGGATGCTCTATGTATGTAAACATATGGGACTTTTATGCCATGTAGCTAGCTCTCTGTATATGGACATATTGGACTCATCAGCCATGAAGCCAGCTCTGTCAGTATAAGCATGTTGGACTCATCTGCCTTGTAGCTAGTCTTCTATATATACACATGTTGGACTCATCTGCCATGTAGTTATCTCTCAGTATATGGACATTTTGGGCTCATCTGCCATATAGATAGTACCCTGTATATGGACATGTTGGATTACACTGCCATGTAGCTAGCTCTCAGTATATGGACACATTGAACACATCTGCCATGTAGCTAGTACTCTGTATATGGAAATGTTGCAACACTCTGCCATGTAGCTAGCTCTCTGTATATGGACATTTTGGACTCGGCTGCCATGGAGCAAGCTCACTGTGCATGGATATGTTGAATTGATCTGCCAAGTAGGTAGCTCTTTGCATATTAACATATTGGACTTTTCTCCCATAAAGCTAACTCTCAGTATATGGATATGTTGGACTCATCCGATATGTAGCCAGCTCTCAATGTATGAACATGTTGGACTTATCTGCCTTCAAGCTAGCCCTCTAAATATACACATGTTGGACTTTCCAGCCATGTAGCTAGTACTCTGTATATGGACATGTTGAACTACTCTGCCATGCAGCTAGCTTTCTGTATATGAATATTTTGGACTCGTCTGCCATGTAGCTAGCTCTCTGTGAATGGTTATGTTCGACTGATTGCCATGTAGGTTGCTAGTCCTCTATATATACACATGTTGAACACATATGCTAACTCTCAGTATATGGACATGTTGGACTCATCTGCCATGTAGCTAGTACTCTGTAGATGGACATGTTGGACTACTCTGCCATGTAGCTAG
>NW_006408755.1:1518482-1521148 GCF_000296735.1 Chrysochloris asiatica
CATCTGCCATGTAGCTAGTACTCTGTAGATGGACATGTTGGACTACTCTGCCATGTAGCTAGCTCTCTGTATATGGACATTTTGGAGTCATCTGCCATGGAGCTAGCTCTCTGTGCATGGATATGTTGGACTGATACGCCATGAAGGTAGCTCTCTGTACATTAGCATATTGTGTTTGTCTGCCATGTAGCTAGCTCTCAGTATATGGACATGTTGGACTCATCTGCCTTGTAGCTAGCACTCTAAATACATACATGTTTCACTCTTCCATGTAGCAAAGTCTCTGTTTATGAACATGTTGGACTCTTCTGCCATTTACCTAATACTCTGTATATGGACATGTTGGACTACTCTGCCAAGTAGCCAGCTGTCATTATATGGACACGTTGGACTCATCTGCGATGTAGGTAGAACTCAGTATATGTAAATGTTGCACAACTCTCCCATGTAGCTAGCTATCTGATTATGTACATTTTGGACTCGTCTACCATGTAGCTAGCTCACTGTGCATTGATAAGTTGGAAAGATCTGCCCTGTAGGTAGCTCTCTGTACATGAACATATTGGACTTGTCTGTCATGTAGCTATTTCTCTGTATATGGACATGTTGGACTCATCATCCATATAGCCAGCTCTCTCTGTGTGAACATGTTGGACTCATCTTCCTTGTAGCTAGTCCTCTATGCATACATATGTTGAAATCATCTGCCATATAGTTAACTCTCAGTGTATGGACATGTTGGACTCATCTGTCATCTAGCTAATACTCTGTATATGGACATAAAGGACTACACTGCCCTGTAGTAGCTCTCAATATAGGGACATGTTGGACTCACAAGGCATGTAGCCAGCTCTCTGTGTATGAAGATGTTGGACTCATCTGCCTTGTAGCTAGCCCTCTAATTATAAACATATTGGACTCATCTGCCATGTAGCTATCTCTCAGTGTATGGACATGTTGGACTCATCTGCCATGTAGCTAGTACTCTGTATACTGACATGTTGGACTATTTTTCCATGTATGTAGCTCTCATTATTTGGACACGTTGGACTTATCTGCCATGTAGCTAGAACTCTGTATATGGGAATGTTGCACTACTCTGCCATGTAGCTAGCTCTCTGTGCAAGGATATGTTGGACTGACCTGCCATGTAAGTAGCTCTATGTATATGAACATATTAGACTTGTCTGACATGTAGCAAGCTCTCTGTATATGGACATGCTGGACTCATCAGCCCTGTAGCCAGCTCTCTCTGTATGAACATGTTGGACTAAACTGCCTTGTAGGTTGTCCTCTATTTATACATATGTTGGACTCATCTGGCATGTAGTTCTCAGTATATGGACATGTTGGACTCATTTGCCTTGTAACAAATACTCTGTATATGGTAATTTTGGACAATGCCATGCAGCTAGATGTCAGTATATGGACACGTTGGATTCATCTGCCTTGTAGCTAGAACTCTGTATATGGTCACATACGATTCATCTGTAATGCATCTGGAACTCTGTATATGGAAATGTTGCACTACTCTGCCATGTATTTAGCTCTCTGTATATGGACATTTTGGACTCGTGTGCCATGTAGCTAGTTCGCTGTTCATGAATATGTTGATCTGATATGGCTTGTAGATAGCTCTCTTTATATGTACATATTGGACTTGTCTGCCATGTAGCTAGCTCTATGTATATGGACATGTTGAACTCATCAACCATGTAGGTAGCTCTCTCTGTATGAACATGTTGGAATCATCAGATTTGTAGCTAGTCCTCTATATATACACATGTTGAACTCATCTGCCATGTAGCTAGTGCTCTGTATATGCAAACGTTGTACTACTCTGCCATGTAGCTAACTCACAATATATGGACACCTTGGACTCATCTGCCTTGTAGCTAGCCCTGTAAGTATACACATGTTGGACTCATCTGCCATGTAGCTAAATCTCAGTATATGAACATGTTGGACTCATCTGCCATGGAGCTGGTACTCTGTATATGGACATGTTGTTCCACTCTGCCATGTAGTAAACTCTCAGTATATGGACGAGTAGGACTCATGGGCCATGTAGCTGGAACTCTGCATATAGAAATGTTGGACTACTCTGCCATGTAGCTAGCTCTCAGTATATGGACACGTTGGACTTATCTGCCATGTAGCTGGAACTCTCTAAGTGGAAATGTTGCACTACTCTGCCACGTAGCTAGCGCTCTCTTTATGAACATGTTGGACTCATCTGCCTTGTAGTTAGTCCTCTAAATATACACATGTTGGACTCCTCTGCCAAGTTGCTAATTCTTAGTATATGGACATGTTGGACTCATCTACCATATAGCTATCTCTCTGTGCATAAGTATATTGGACTGATTTGCCAAGTAGGTAGCTCTCTGTGTATGAAGATATTGAACTTTTCTGCCATGTAGCTAGCTCTCTGTATATTGGAATGTTGGACTCATCAGCCATATAGTCAGCACTCTCTGTTTTAACATGGTGGAATCATCTGCCTTGTAGTAGTCCTCTATATATACACATGTTGGACTCATATGCATTTTGTAGCTAACTCTCAATATATGGACATGTTGGTCTCATCTGCCATGTAGTTAGAACTCTGTATATGGACATGTTGGACTCATCTGTTTTGTAGCTAGAACTCTGTACATGGAAAT
>NW_006408755.1:1521553-1522920 GCF_000296735.1 Chrysochloris asiatica
TATATGGACATGTTTGACTCATCTGCCATGGAGCTAGTACTCTGTATATGGACATGTTGGACTACTCTGCCATGTAGCTAGCTCTCATTATATGGACACATTGGACTCATCTGCGATGTAGCTAGAACTCTCTATGTTGAAATGTTGTACTACTCTGCCATGTAGCTAGTTCTCTCTGTATGAACATGTTGGACTCATCTACCATGTAACTAGTCCTCCAAATATACACATGTTGGACTCATCTGCCAAGTTGCTAACTCTCAGTATATGGACATGTTGGACTCATCTGCTATGTTGTAAGTACTCTGTATATGGACATGCTGGACTATTCTGCCACGTAGCTAGCTCTCAGGATATGGACACGTTTGACTCACCTGCCATGTAACTAGAACTCTGTACATGGAAATGTTGCATTACTCTGCCATGTAGTTAGCTCTTTGTATATGCACAGTTTTGGACTCGTTTGCCATGTAGCTAGCTTTCTGTGCATGGATATGTTGGACTGATCTGCCATCTAGGTAGTTCTCTGTATATGAATATATTGGACGTGTCTGCCATGTAGATTTTGTTGTTTTTTTCAGGAGTCATTGAGTTGGAACCTACTCATAGTGACCCCATGCATAGCAGACTGAAACAATTTCCAATCCTGGGCCAACCTCACTACTGCCGCCACACTTGACGCCATCAATGGTGCCACCTGGCTGATCCATCTCGTTGGGGGTCTTCCTCTTTTTCTCTGACCCTCCACCAAACTCACCATGACGTCTTTCTCCAGAAACTGTTCTTTCCGGACAATTTGTCCAAAGTATGAGAGACTCAGCCTAGCCATCCTGGCCTCCAAGGAGCACTCTGGCTGCACTTCTTCCAAAACAGATCTATTGGTTCTTTTGGCACTCCACGGCACTTTCAGTATTCTCCTTCAACACCACAACTGAAAGGTATCAATTCTATGATCTTGCTTATTCACTGTCCAGCTTTCGCATCCATATGAGGTTATTGAAAATACCATGGCTTGGGTAAGGCGCTCCTTATTCCTTAAGCTGACATCTCTGCTCTTCAATACTTTAAAAAGTTCCTGTACCGCAGATTTGCCCAATGCAATATGTCGTCTGATCTCTTGACTGTTGTTTCCGTGAGTGTTGATAGTTGATCCAAGAGGAATGAAGTCCTTGACAACTTCAATCTCTTCTCCATTGATAAGAATGGTGTTTATTGGTCCAGTGGTGAGGATATTTGTTTTCTTTACATTGAGTTGTAATCCATACAGAAGACTGTGTTCTTTGATCTTCATCAGTAAATATTTTAAGTCCTCTTCACTTTCAGCAAGCAAGGTTGTATCATTTGCATATGTCAGATTGTTAATAAGT
>NW_006408755.1:1523516-1525563 GCF_000296735.1 Chrysochloris asiatica
ATTTTTATTCCATCAATTCCTGGTGCCTTGTTCTTTGCCAATTCTTTCAATGCATTTTGTACTTCCTCCCTGAGTATCATTGGCTCTTGTTCTTATGTACCTCCTGAAATGGTTGAGCATTAGCCATTTCCTTTGATACAATAACTCTGTGTATTCCTTCAATCTTTTCTTGATGCCCTCTGCATCATTCAGTAATTTGCAGAGAGTATCTATCAATAACGAAAGTCGAGGCTTGAATTTTTTTTTTTTTTAGTTCTCCCATCTTGAGAAATGCTGACCGTGTTCTTCCAACTCTAAATCATTGCATATTTTATTACAGGATTTGGTTTTATCTTCTCTAGCAGATCTTTGAAATTTTCTGTTCAGCTCTTGGACCTCTTCAATTCTTCCATTTGCTTTAGCTTCTCTAAGCTAAAGCAAATTTCAGAATCTCTTCTGACATCCATTTTGACCTTTTCCTTCTTTCTTGTCTCTTAATGACTTTTTGCTCTCTTCAAGTGTGATGTTCTTGATGTGATCCCACAACTCTCCTGGTCTTCGGTCGTTAGTGTTTAATGCGTTTAATGCATTAAATCAGTTCTTCAGATGATCTCTAAATTCAGCCATGTACATAGCTCTCGGTATACGGACATGTTGGACTCATCAGCCATGTATCCAGCTCTCTGTGTATGAACAATGTTGAACTCATCTGCCTTATAGCTACTACACTATATATACAGATGTTGGACTCATATGCCATGTAGCTAACTCTCAGTAGATGGACATGGTGGACTCATCTGCCATGTAGCTAGTACTCTGTATATTTAAATGATGAACTATTCTGCCATGTAGCTAGCTATTAGTATATGGACACGTTGGACTCATCTGCAATGTAGCTAGGACTCTGAATATGGAAAAGTTGCAGTACTCTGTCAAGTAGATAGCTCTCTGTATATGAACATTTTGAACTCGTCTGCTATGTAACTGGCTCTTTGTGCATGGATATGGTGGAATGATCTGCCATATACTTTGCTCTAAATATACACATGTTGGACTCATCTGCCATGTTGCTAACTCTCAGTATATGAATATGTTGGACTCATCTGCCATGTAGCTAGTACTCTGTATATGGACATGATGGACTACACTTTCATGTAGCTAGCTCTCTGTATATAGTCATTCTTGACTCGTCTGCCATGTAGCTAGCTCTCTGTGCATGGATATGATGGACTGATCTGCCATGTAGGTAGCTCTATGTATATGAACATACTGGACTTTTAGGCCATGTAGCTACCTCTGTGTATATGGGAATGTTGGACTCATCAGCCATGTAGTCAGCTCTCTCTGTATGTACATGTTGGACTCTTCTCCCTTGTAGCAAGTCCTGTATATATACACATGTTGTACTCATATGCTTTTTGTAGCTAATTCTCAGTATATGGATATGTTGGACTCATCTGTCATGTATCCAGTACTCTGTATATTGGCATGTTGAATTACTCTGCCATGTATCTAGCTCTCTCTCTATGGACAGGTTGTACCAATCTGCCATGTAGCTAGAACTCTGTATATAGAAATGTAGCAATACTCTGCCATGTAGCTACCCCTCTGTATATGGACAGTTTGGACTAATCTAACATGTAGCTAGCTCTCTGTGCCTGGATATATTGGATTGATCTGACATATAGGTAGCTCTCTGTATATGAACATATAGGACTTGTCTGCCATGTAGCTAGCTCTTTGTATATGGGCATGTTGGGCTCATCAGTCATATAGTCAGCTCTCTCTGTATGAACATATTGGACTTATCTGCCTTATAGCAAGTCGTCTATAAATACACATGTTGGACTCATATGCATTTTGTAGGTAATTATCAGTATATGGGCATGTTTGACTCATCTGCCATGATGCCAGTATTCTGTTTATGGACATGTTTGACTCATCTGCCATGTACCTTGAACTCTGTAAATGGAAATGTTACACTAATCTGCCATGTAGCTATCTCTTTGTATAGGGATATTTTGGACTCGTCTGCCATGTAGGTATCTCTCAATACATGGGTATGTTG
>NW_006408755.1:1526758-1528615 GCF_000296735.1 Chrysochloris asiatica
AACTCTCAGTATATGGACATGATGGACTCATCTGCCATGTATCTAGTACTCTGTATATGGATATGTTGGACTTCTCTGCCATGTAGCTAGCTCTCAGTATATGGACATGTTGGACTCATCTGCCATGTAGCTAGAACTCCGTATATGGAAATGTTACTCTACTATGCCATGTAGTTAGCTCTCTGTGCATGGATATGTTGGACTAATCTGACATGTAGGTAGCTCTCTGTTTATGAACATATTGGAGTTGTCTGTCATGCAGCTAGCTCTCAGTATATGGACATGTTGGACTCATCAGCAATGTCATCCACTCTCTCTGTATGAACATTTTGGATACATCTGCCTTGTAGCAAGTCTTCTATATATACACATATTAGACTCATCAGCATTTTGTAGCTAACTCTCACAATATGCACAAGTTGGACTCATTTGCCATGTAGCTAGTACTCTGTATATGGACATGTTAGACTACTCTGACATGTAGCTAGCTCTCAGTATATGGACACTTTGAACTGATCAGCCATGTAGCTAGAACTCTTTATATGGCAAAGAAGGACTACTTTGACATGTAGCTAGTTTGCTGTATATGGTTATTTTAGACTTGTCTGCAATGTAGCTAGCTCTCTGTGCATGGATATGTTGGACTGATCTGACATGTAGGTAGCTCTCTGTTAACGAACATGTTGGAGTTGTCTGTCATGTAGCTAATCTCAGTATATGGACATGTTGAACCCATCAGCCATGTAGACTGCTCTCTCTGTATGAACATTTTGGATACATCTGCCTTGTAGCAAGTCCTCTATATATACACATGTTGGACTCATCTGCATTTTGTAGCTAACTCTCAGTATATGAGTATTGGACTCATCTACCATGTAGCTAGTACTCTGTATATGGACTGTTGGATGACTCTGACATATAGCTAGCTCTCAGTATATGGACTCATTGGAATTATCTGCCATGTAGCTAGAACTCTGTATATCCAAAAGTAACACTATTTTGCCAAGTAGCTAGTTCTCTGTATATGGGCATTTTGGACTCATCTGCCATGAAGAAAGCACTCTGTGCATGGATTTGTTGGACTGATCTGCCATGTAGGTATATCTCTGTATATGAACATATTGGACTTCATTGCCATGTAGCTAGCTCTCTGTATATGGACATGTTGGACTCATCAGCCATGTAGCCAGCTCTCTCTGTATGAACATGTTGGACTCATATGCCTTATAGCTAGCACTCTAAATATACATATGTTGGACTCATCTGCCATTTTGCTAACACTCAGTATTTGGACATGTTGGACTCATCTGTCATGTAGTTAGTACTCTGTATATGGACATGTAAACTACTCTGCCATGTATATAGCTCTCTGTGCATGGCTTTATTGGACTGATCTGCCATGTAGGCAGCTCTCTGTGTATCAACATATTGCACTTGTCTGCCATGTAGCTAGCTCTCTATATATGGAAATGTTGCACTACTCTGCCATGTAGCTAGTTGTCAGTATGTGGACATTTTGGACTCGTCTGCCATGTAGCTATTTCAAAGTATATGGACGCATTGGACTCATCTACCATGTAGCTAGTACTCTGTATATGGACATGTTGGACTACTCTTCCATGTAGCTAGCTCTCTGTTTATGGGAATTTTGGACTCATCTGCTATGTTGCTAGCTCTCTGTGCATGGATTTGATGGACTAATCTGCCATGTAGCTAGCTCTCAGTATATGGACATGGTGGACTCATATGCCATGTAGCTAGAATTCTGTATATGGAATTGTTGCACTATTCTGCCATGTAGCTAGCTCTCTGTATATGGACATGTTGGATTTGTCTGCCATGTAGCTAGCTCTCTGT
>NW_006408755.1:1528880-1530653 GCF_000296735.1 Chrysochloris asiatica
GCTAACTCTCAGTATAAGGACATGTTGGACTCATCAGACTTGTAGCTAGTCTTCTATATATATACATGTTGGACTCATCTGCCATGGAGCTAACACTCAGTATTTGGACACGTTGGACTCATCTGCCATGTAGCTTCAACTCCGTACATGGATATGTTGTACTGATCTGCATTGTGGTAGCTCTCTGTGTATGAACATATTGGAGTTGTCTGTCATGTAGCTGGCTCTGTATATGGACATGCTGGATTCATCAGCCATGTAGCCTGCTCTATCTGTATGAACATGTTGGACTCATCTGCCTAGTAGCTAGTCCTCTGTATATACACATGTTGGACTCATCTGCCATGTAGCTAACTCACAGTATATGGACATGTTGGACTCATCTGAAATGTAGATAGTATTTTGTATATGGACATGTTGGACTACTCTGCCATGAAGCTAGCTCTCAGTATATGGACATATTGCACTCATCTGTCATGTAGCTATAACTCTGTACATGGATATGTTGTACTGATCTGTATTTTTGTAGCTATCTGTATATGAACATATTGGACTTGTCTGCCATGTAGCTAGCTCTCTGTATATGGACATATTGGATTCATCAGCCTTGTAATTAGTCCTATATATATAAATATACACATGTTATACTCATCTTCCATGAAACTAACTCTCAATATATGGACATGTTGGACTCATCTGCCATGTAGCTAGTACTCTGTATAAGGACATATTGAATTACTCTGCCATGTAGCTAGCTCTCAATATATAGACATGTTGGACTCATCTGCCATGTAGCTAGAAATCAATGTATGAATATAATGGTCGTTTCTGCCATGTAGCTAGCTCTCTGTATATGGGCATGTTGGACTCATCTGCCATGTATCTAGAACTCTGTATATGGACATGTTGAACTCATAAGTCATGTAGCCAGCTCTCTCTGTATGAACATGTGGCACTCATCTGCTTTGTAGCTGGTCCTCTATATACATACATGTTGGACTCATCTGTCATGTAGCTAGAACTCTGTACATGGATATGTTGTACTGATCTGCATTTTTGTAGCTCTGTGTATATGAACATATTAGACTTGTGTGCCATGAAGCTAGATCTCTGTATATGGATATGTTGAATTCATCAGCCTTGTAGCTCATCCTATATATATACACATGTTGAACTCATCTGCCATGAACCAACTCTCAATATATTGACACGTTGAATTCATCTTTCATGTAGCTAGTACTCTGTATAAGGACATATTGAACTATTTTGCCATGTAGCTACCTCTTAATATATGGACATGTTGGATTCGTCTTCCATGTAGCTAGAAATCTATATATGAACATAATGGGTATTTCTGCCATGTAGCTAGCTCTCTGTAGATAGGCATGTTGGACTCATTTGCCATGTATCTAGAACTCTGTATATGGACATGTTTAAATCATAAGCCATTTAGGAATCTCTCTCTGTATGAACATGTTGGACTCATCTGCTTTGTAGCTGGTCCTCTATATACACACATGTTGGATTCATCTGCCATGTAGCTAAATCTCAGTATATGGATATGTTGAAATCATCTGACATGTAGCTAGTACTCTGCATATAGGCATGTTGGACTACTCTGCCATGTAGTTGTTGTTGTTGTTGTTAAGTACCATCGAGTCGGGTCCGACCCATAGCAACCCTGTACAGGGTTTCCGAGGGTGTAAATCTTTACGGGAGTAGAAAGCCTCATCTTTCTCCCGCGGAGCAGCTGGTAGTTTCGAACCGCTGACC
>NW_006408755.1:1530753-1534754 GCF_000296735.1 Chrysochloris asiatica
GCTGGTAGTTTCGAACCGCTGACCTTAAGGTTCGCAGCACGATTCGTAACTACTACGCTAGCTCTCTATATATGGACATGTTGGACTCATCTGCCATGTAGCTGGTACTCTCTATATGGACATGTTGGACTACTTTGCTATGTAGCTAGTTCTAAGTATATGGACACATTGGACTCATCTGCCATGTAGCTAGAACTATTTTATTGTTATGTTGCACTACTCTGCCATGTAGCTAGCTCTCTGAATATGGACATTTTGTACTCATCTGCCATGTAGCTAGCTCTCTGTGCATGGATATGTTGGACTGATCTACCATGTAGGTAGCTCCCTGTATATAAACATGTTTGACGTGTCTGCCATGTAGCTAGCTCTCAGTATATGGACATACTGGACTCAACAGCCATATAGCCAGCTGTCTGTGGATGAATATGTTGGACTCATCTGCCTTGTAGTTATCACTCTAAATATAGACATGTTGGATTCATCTGCCATGTAGCTAACTCTCAGTATATGGACATGTTGGACCCATCAGCCATGTAGCCAACTCTCTCTGTATGAACATGTTGGACTCATCTGCTTGTAACTAGCCATCTAAATATACACATGTTAGACTCATCTGCATGTTGCTAACTTTCAGTATATAGACATGTTGGAGTCATCTGCCATGTAGCTAGTACTCTGTATATGAACATGTTGCATTACTCTGTCATGTAGCTTGCTCTCAGTATGTGGATACGTTGGACTCATCTGCCATGTAGGTAGAACTCTGATTATGGAAATCATGCACTACTCTGCCATGTAGCTAGCTCTCTGTATATGGACGTTTTGGACTCATCTGCCATGAAGCTAGCTCTCTCTGCATGGATATGTTGGACTGATTTGTCATGTAGCTAGCTTTCAGTATATGTACATCTTGGACTCATCAGCCATGTAGACAGCTCTGTATGTATCAAAATGTTGGACTCCTCTTCCTTGTAGCTAGTCCTCTTTGTATATAGATGTTGGACACATCAGCCATTTAGCTAGCTCTCTATGCTTGGATATTTTGGACTGATCTGCCATGTAGAAAGCTCTCAGTATATGAACATATTGAACTTTTCTTCCACGTAGCTAGCTCTCTGTATATGGACATGTTGGACTCATCAGCCATGTAGCCAGCTCTCTCTATATGTACATGTTGGACTAATCTCCCTTGTAGCTAGTCATGTATATATACACATATTGTGCTGATCTGCCATGTAGCTGTCTCTCAGTATATGGACATGTTGGATTCATCTGCCTTCTAGCTAGTACTCTGTATATGGACATGTTGTACAACTTTGCCATGTAGCTAGCTCTCAGTATATGGACACGTTGGACTCATCTGACATGTAGCTAGAACTCTGTATATGGAAATGTTGCACTACTCTTCCATGTAGTTAGCTCTCTGTGCATGGATATCTTGGACTGATCTGCCATGCAGTTAGATCGCTGTATATAAACATCTTGGACTTGTCTCCCATGTGGCGAGTAGTCTCTATATGGACATGTTGGAATCATCAGCCATAGAGCCAGCTCTCTGTATATGCTCATGTTGCACTCATCTGCCTTGTAGCTACTCCTCTATATATAAACATGTTGGACTTATCTGTCATGTAGTTAACACTCAGTACATGGACATGTTGGAGTCATCTATCAAGTAGCTAATACTCTGTATATCAGTATATTGGATTATTCTGCCATGTAGCTAGCTCTCAGTCTATGGACACGTTGGACTCATCTGCCATGTAGCTAGAACTGTGTATGTGGAAATGTTGCACTATTCTGCCATGTAGCTGTATGTGGACATTTTGGACTCGTCTGACATGTTAGATTGATCTGCCATGTAGGTAGCTCTTTGTATATGAACATATTGAACTTGACTTCCACATAGCTAGCTCTCTGTATATGGACATGTTGGACTCATCAGCCATGTAGCCAGCTCTCTGTGTATGAACATGATGGAATAACATGCCTTTTAGCTAACTTCTAAATATACAAATAATGTACTCATCTGCCATGTGTATGTACTCATCTCTCAGTATATGGACGTATTGGACTCATCTGCCATGTAGCTAGTACACTGTATATGGTCATGTTGGACTACTCTGGCTTGCAGCTAACTCTTAGTATATGGGCACGTTGGACTCATCTTCCATGTAGCTACCTTTCTGTGCATGGATATGTTGGACTGATCTGCATATAGGTAGATCTCTGTATATGAACTTAATCGAGTTGTCTGCCATGTAGCTCGCTCTCTGTATATGGACATACTGGACTCATCAGCAATGCAGTCAGGTCACTCTCTATGAACATGTTGGACTCATCTGCCTTGTAGCTAGACCTCTATATATACACATGCTGGACTCATCTTCCATGTAGCTTACTTTCAGTATATGGACATGTGGGACTCATCTTCCATGTAGCTTACTTTCAGTATATGGACATGTGGAACTCATCTGCCTTGTAGCTATTACTCTGCATATGGACATGTTGGACCACTCTGCCATGTAGCCAGCTCTCAGTATATGAACACATTGGAGTCATCTGCCATGTAGCTAGCTCTCTGTGCATGGACATTTTTTACTTGACTGCCATGTAACTAGCTCTATGTGCATGGATATGTTGGACTGATCTACCATGTAGGTAGCTCTCTTTATATGGTCATGTAGGACTCATCAGCTATGTAGACAGCTCTCGGTGTATGAACATGTTGGACTCATCTGTCATGTAGCTATTCATCTAAATATACACATGATGGACTCATCTGCCATGTAGCTAACTTTCAGTATATGAACATGTTGGACTTATCTGCCTTGTAGCTAGTACTCTGTATATGTACATGTTGGACTACTCTGCCATGTAATTAGAGCTCTGTATATGGAAATGTTGCACTATTCTGCCATGAAGCTATCTCTCTGTATATGTACATTTTGGACTCTTCTTCCATGTAGCCAGCTCTCTGTACATAGATATGTTCTAAAGATTTGCACTTTGTAAGCTCTCTGTATATGAACATATTGGACTTGTCATATTGGACATGTAGAGAGCTCTCGGTATATGGACATGCTGCACTCATCAGCCATGTAGCCACCTCTCTGTGAATGAACATGTTGGACTCATCTGTGTTGTAGTTAGCCCTCTATATATACACATGTTGGACTCATCTGCCATGCAGCTAACTCTGTGTACATGGACATGTTGTACTCATCTGCCATGTAGCTTGTCCTCTGTATATGGACATGTTGGACTCTGCCATGTAGCTAGCTCCCAGTATATGGACACGTTGGACTCATCAGTCATGAAACCAGATCTCTGTATATGAATCATCTGCCTTGTAGCTAGTCCTGTATATATACATATGTTGTACTGATCTTCAATGTAACTTACTCTCAATATATGGGCATGTAGGACTCATCTGCCTTCTAGCCTATACTCTGTATATTGATGTGTTGGACTACACTTCCATATAGCTAGCTCTCAGTATATGGACATGTTGGACTCATCTGCCATCTAGCTAGAACTGTGCATATGGAAATGTTGCACTATTCTGCCATGTAGCTAGCTCTCTGTATGTGGACTTTTTGGACACATCTGCCATGTAGGTAACTCTTGGTCCATAGATATGTTGGGCTGATCTGCCATGTTGGTAGCTCTCTGTATATGAACATACTGGACTTGTCTGCCATGTAGCGAGCTCTCAGTATATGGACATGTTGGACTCATCAGTGATGTAGCCAGCTCTCTGTGTATCAACCTGTTGGACTCATCTGCCTTTTAGCTGTTGTTGTTGTTGTTGTTGTTGTTTTTGTCAGGTGCCATCGAGTTGGCACCGACTCATAGCGACCCCATGCACAGCAGAACAAAACAATGTCTGATCCTGGGCCAACCTCACTACCGCTGCCACACCTGAGTCCATCAATGATGCCACTTGGCTGATCCATCTCGTTGGGGGTCTTCCTCTTTTTCTCTGACCCTCCACC
>NW_006408755.1:1537746-1549420 GCF_000296735.1 Chrysochloris asiatica
AGTGACTAGCGATTCGGAAGTAGTTTGTCACTCTTTCTTCCTAGTCTCTCTTTGTTTTGTAGCTCATATGAAACCTTTCCACCATGAGTGACCCTGCTGGTTATTGAAAACAAAGGTGGCATAGCCCTCAGAATCACAGCAACTCAAATCACCACAGCACTACAGACGGACGAGTGGTGGACATTTGGTTTTGTGTTTATACTGTCTCTTTAAATTTCGATGTCAATCTTGATACAATCCTGATATGGACATGTTGGGCCCATCTGCCATTTAGCTAGTCCCCTTAATATGGACATGTTGGACTATTCTGACATGTAGCTAGCTCTCAGTATACGGACACATTGGACACATCCAACATGTAGCTAGAACTCTGCATATGAAAATGTTGCACTACTCTGCCATATAGATAGCTCTCTGTATATAGACAAGTTGCACTCATCAACCTTGTAGCTAGTTCTATGTGCCTAGATAGTTGGGACTGATCTGCCATTTTGTTTGCTCTCAGTATATGGACAAGTTGGACATATCTGACATGTAGGTAGAACTCTGAATATAGAATTTTTGAACAACCCTGCCATGTAGCTAGTTCTCTATGTAGAGACAAGTTGGACTCATCTTCCATTTAGCTAGTACCCTGTATATGGACATGTTGGACAACTCAGCCATGTAGCTAGCTCTCAGTATTTGGACACGGTGGACACATCTGCCATGTGGCTAGAACTCTGTATATGGACATTTTGGACTCATCCGACATGTAGCTAGCTCACTGTGCATGGATATTTTGGACTGATCTGCCATGTATGTAGCTCTAAGTATATGGACTCATTGGGCATGTCTGCCATGTAGCTTGAAATCTGTAAATGGAAATGCTGCAAAAGTCTGCCATGTAGCTAGCTCTCTATAAATGGACATTTTGGACTTATCTACCATGTAGCTAGTATCCTGTATATGGACATGTTGGACTACTCTGCCATGTAGCTAGCTCTCAGTTTATGGACACGTTGGACACATCTGCCATGTAGCTAGAACTCTGTATATGGAAATGTTGCACAACCCTGCTATGTAGCTACCTCTCTGTATATGGACATATTTGACTTGTCTGCCATTTAGGATACCTCTCAGTACATGGACACGTTGGACACATCTGCCATGTAGCTAGAAATATGTATATGGAAATGTTGCACTACCCTGCCATGTAGCCAGCTTTGTATATATGGACATTTTACACTCCTCTGCCATGGAGCTATCTCTCTGTACATGGATATGTTGAACTGATTTGCCACGTATGTAGGTCTGTATATATGAACATATTGGACTTGTCTGTCATGTAGCTAGCTTTCAGAATATGGACATATTGGAAACATCTGCCATGTAGCTAGACCTCTGTATGTGGAAATGATGCACTACTCTGCCATGTAGCTAGCTCTCTGGACATGGACATTTTGGACTCACCTGTCATGTAGCTAGATCTCTGTATATGGATATGATGGACACATCTGCCATGTAGCTAGAAGTCTGTATATGGAGATCTTACACTACCCTGCCATGTAGCTTGCTCTCTGTATATGGACATTTTTGACTCGTTTGCCGTGTAGCTAGATTTTTGTACATGGATATGTTGGACTGATCTGCCAAGTAGGTAGCTCTCTGTATATGAACATATTGGACTTCTCTGCCATGTAGCTAGCTCTCAGTATATGGACACTGTGGAAACAACTGCCATGTAGCTAGAAATCTGTATATGCAAAAGTTGCCCTACACTGCCATATAGCTTGCTCTCTGTATATAGACAGTTTGGACTCATCTGCAGTGTTACTAGGTCTCTGTACATGGATATGTTGGACTGATCTGCAGAGTAGGTAGCTCTCTGTATATGAACATATTGGACTTGTCTTCCTTTTAGCTAGCACACAGTATATGGACATGTTGGACACATCTGCCATGTAGCTAGAACTCTGTATATGGATATATTGGACTACTCTGCAATGTAGCTAGCTCTCAGTATATGAACACTTGGGATTCATCTGCCATGTAGCTTGAACTCTGTATATGGAAATGATGCACTACTCTGCGATATAGCTAGAATTCTGTATAAGGAAATGATGCACTACCCTGCCCTGTAGCTAGCTCTCTGTATATGAACATATTGGACTTGTGTGCCACGTAGCTAGCTCTAAGGATATGGACACGTTGGAAACATCTGCCATGTAGGTAGAACTCTGTATATGGAAATGCTGTACAACCTTCCATGTAGTTACCTATCTTTATATAGACAAGTTGGACTCATCTTCCTTGTATCTTCAACTCTGTATATGGAATTATTTCAGTACCCTGCCACGTTGCTAGCTCTCTCTATATGGATATTTTTATCTCCTCTGCCATGTAGCTAGCCCTCTGTACATGGATATGTTGGACTGATCTGCCAAGTAGCTAGCTCTCTGTATATGAACATATTGGACTTGTCTGCTATGTAGCTGGCTGTCATTATATGGACATGTAGAACTCATCTGCCATGTAGCTATCACCTGGTATATGGACATGTTGTACTACACTGCCATTTAGCTAGGTCTCAGTATATGGACACGTTGGACACATCTGTCATGTAGCTAGAATTCTGTATATGGAAATTTTGTACTACTCTACCATGTAGCTAGCTCTTTGTATATAGACAAGTTGGACTCATCTGACCTGTAGCTAGAACTCTGAGTATGGAAATATTGCAGTACCCTACCATGCAGTTAGCTGTGTGTATATGGACATTTTGGACTTGTCTGCTATGTAGCTATCTTTCTGTACATGAATATATTGGACTTATCTACCAAGTAGGTAGCTCTCTGTATATGAGCATATTGGACTTGCCTGCCATGTAGGTAGTTCTCAGTATATGGACACGCTGTGCACATCTACCATGTAGCTAGAATTCTGTATATGGAAATGTTGCACTACCCTGCCATGTAGCTAATTCACTGTATATAAACATATCAGACTGGTCTATCATGTAGCTACCTCTCAGTATATGAGCATGTTGGACTCATATGCCATATAGCTAGTACCATGTATATGGACTAGTTGCCCTACTTTACCATGTATCAAGCTCTCTATATAGACAAGTTGGACTCCTCTACCTGGTAGCTAGAAGACTGTATATGGAAATATTGCACTACCCTGCCATGTAGCTAGCTCTCTATATATGGTCATTTTGGACTCTCTGCCATGGAGCTATCTCTCTGTACATGGATATGTTGGACTGATTTGCCACATGAGTAACTTTGTATGTATGAACATAGTGGACTTGTCTGTCATGTAGCTAGCTCTCAGAATGTGGACACGTTTGAAACATGTGCCATGTAGCTAGAACTCTGTATATGGAAACGATGCACTACTCTGCCATGTAGCTAGCTCTCTGGGCATGGACATTTTGGTCTCACCTGATATGTAGCTAGATCTCAATGGATGTACATGATGGACACATCTGCCATGTAGCTAGAACTCTGTATATGGAAAAGTTACACTATTCTGCGATAGAGCTAGCTTTCTGTATATGGACATTTTGGACTCATCTGCTGTGTAGCCAGGTCTATGTACATGGATATGTTAGACTGTGCTGCCAATTGGTAGCTCTCTGTCTCTGAGCATATTGAACGTTTATGCCATGAAACTGTCTCTCTGTATATGGACACGTTGCACACATCTGCCATGTAGCTAGAATTCTGTATATGGACATGTTGGACTACTCTTGCATGCAGCTAGCTCTCAGTATATGAACAGTTTGGACTCATCTGCCCTGTAGCTTGAACTCTGTATATGGAAATGATGCACTACTCTGCCATGTAGCTAGCTCTGGTAGCTAGCTCTCAGTATATGGACACATTGGACACATGTGCCATGTAACTAGAAATCTGTATATGGAAATGTTGCACTATCCTGCCATCCAGTTAGTTCTATGTATATAGACAATTTGGACTCATCTGCCTTGTAGGTAGAACTCTGTATATGGAAATGTTGCACTACCCTGCCATATAGCTAGCTATGTGTATATGAACATATTGAAATTGTCTGCCTTGTAGCTAGCTCTCAGTATATGGACATGTTGGACTCGCCTGCCATGTAGCTTGTACCCTGTATATGGACACGTAGGACTACTCTGCTATGTAGGTAAGTCTCACAATATGGACGAGTTTGACTCATGCCTTGTAGCTAGATCTCTCTATATGGAAATCTTGCACTAACCTTCCATGTAGCTTGCTCTCTGTATATAGTCAAGTTGGACTCATCTGCTTTAAACTAGAACTCCGTATATGGAAAAGTTGCACTACCTGCAATGTAGCTAGCTTTCTGTATATCAACATATTGGAATTGTCTGCCATGTAGCTAGCTGACAATATATGAACATGTTGGAGTCATCTGCGATGTAGCTAGTACCCTTTATATGGACATGTTGGACTACTCTGCCATGTAGCTAGGTCTCAGTATATGGACAAGTTGGACTCATCTGCCTTGTAGCTAGATCTCTTTATGTGAAAATGTTGCATTACCCTTTCATGTATCTAGTTCTCTGTATATAGTTAAGTTGGACTCATCTGCCTTATAGGTAGAACTCTGTGTAAGGAAATCTTGTACTACCTGCAATGTAGCTAGCTCCCTGTATATGAACATAATGAAATTGTCTGCCATGTAGCTAGCTCACAATATATGAACATGTTGGACTCATCTGCCATGTAGTCAGTACCATGTATATGGACATGTTGCACTACTCTGCCATGTAGCTAGCTCTCTGTATATGGACACGTTGGAAACATCTACCATGTAGCTAGATCTGTGTATATGGAAGTGTTGCATGACCCCGCCACATAGTGAGCTCTCTGTATATGAACATATTGGACGTTTTTGTCATGTAGCTAGCTCTCAGTATATGGAAATGTTGGACACATAGGCAATGTAGCTAGAACTCTGTACATGGATATGTTGGACTGATCTTCCAAGTAGGTAGTTCTCTGTATAGGAACATATTGGACTTGTCTGACATGTAGCTAGCTCTCCGTATATTGATATGTTGAACTCATCTGTCATGTAGCTACTACACTGTATATGGACAATGTTGGACTACTCTGCCAGTTAGCTAGCTCTCAGTATATGAACACTTTGAGTCATCTGTCATGTAGCTTCAACTCTGTATACGGAAATGATGCACTAGTCTGCCATGTAGCTAGCTCTCCGTATATGCACATGTTGGACTCATCTATCAAGCCGCTAGTACCCTGTATATCGACATGTTGTACTTATCTGACATGTAGCTAGCTCTCAGTATTTGTACATGTTGGACACATCTGCCATATAGCTAAAACTCTGCATATGGACATTCTGGACTCTTCAGACATGTACTTAGCTCTCTGTGCATGGATATTTTGGACTGATCTGCCATGTATGTAGTTCTCAGTATATGGACTCATTGGACACATCCGCCATGTAGCTAGATCTCTGTATATGGACATATACTCATCTGCCATGTAGGTAGCTGTCAATACATGGAAATGCTGGACTGATCTGCCAAGTAGGTAGATCTCTGTATATGAACATATATAACTTGTCTGTCATGTAGCTAGCTCTCAGTATATGGGCATGTTGGACTCATCTGCCATGTAGATAGTACCCTGTATATGGACATGTTACACTACTCTGTCATGTAGCTAGCTCTCAGTATATGGACACGTTGGACTCATCTGCCTTGTAGCTAGAACTCTGTATATGGAAATGTTGCACTTCCCTGACATGGATCTAGCTCTCTGTATATAGTCAATTTGTACTCATCTGCCTTGGAGCTAGAACTCTGCATATGGAAATGTTGCATTACCCTACCATGTAGCTAGCTCTCTGTATATAGACCAGTTGGACTCATCTGCCATGTTGCTTGGAATCTGTATATGGAAATGAGGCACTACTCTGCCATGTAGATAGTACACTGTATATGGACATGTTGCACTACTCTGTCATGTAGGTAGCTCTCAGTATATGGACACGTTGGACTCATCTGCCATGTAGCTAGCACTGTGTATATGGACATGTTGTACTACTCTGCCATGTAGCTACCTCTCAGTATATGGACACGTTGGACACATCTGACTTGTAGCTAGCTCTCTGTACATGGATATGTTGGACTGATCTGCCAACAAGGTAGCTCTCTGTATATGAACATATTGGACTTGTCTGTC
This sequence comes from Chrysochloris asiatica, assembly GCF_000296735.1. Taxonomy (NCBI): domain Eukaryota; kingdom Metazoa; phylum Chordata; class Mammalia; order Afrosoricida; family Chrysochloridae; genus Chrysochloris; species Chrysochloris asiatica. The sequence goes on from NW_006408755.1 coordinate 1,543,956, forward strand.
ATGTAGCTAGCTCTCAGTATATGGACATGTTGGACTCATCTGCCATGTATCTAGTACACTGTATATGGACATGTTGAACTATGCTGCCTTGTATCTACCTCTCTGTATATAGACAAGTTGGTCTCATCTGCCTAGTAGCTAGAACTCTGTATATGGAAATGTTGCACTCCCCTGCCATGTAGCTAGCTCTCTGTATATGAACTTATTGGACTTGTCTGCCATGTAGCTAGCTCTCAGTATATGGACATTTTGGACTCATATGCTATGTAGCTAGTACCCTGTATTTGGACATGTTGCACTACTCTGTCCTTTAGTTAGCTCTCTGTATATAGACAAGTTGCATTCATCAGCCAAGTATTTTGAACTCTCTATATGGAAATCTTGCAATATGCAGCCATGTAGCTAGTTCTCTGTATATAGTCATGTTGGACTCAACCGACTTGTAGGTTGAACTCTGTATATGGAAATGTTTCACTATGCTGCCATGTAGCTAGCTCTCTGTATATAGACAAGTTGGACTCATATGCCTTGTCTCTAGAACTCTATATATGGAAGAGTTGCACTACCCAGCCATGAAGCTAGCTCTCTGTATATGAACATATTGTACTTCTCTACTGTGAAGCTAGCTGTTCAGTATATGGACATGTTGGATTCAAATGCCATATAGCTAGTTCCCTGTATACGGACATGATGGACTACCCTGCCATGTATCTAGTTCTCAGTATATGGACAAGTTAGAATCATCTGTCTTGTAGCTAGAACTCTGTACATGGATGTGTTGCACTAACCTGCCAAGTAGCTAGCTCTCTGTATATAAACATATTGGAATTGTCTGACATGTAGCTACGTAACAGTATATGGACATGTTGGACTCTTCTGCCATGTAGCTAGTACCCTGTATATGGACAAGTTGTACTACTCTGCCATGTAGCTTGGTCTCCGTATATGGAAAAGTTGGACTCAGTATATGGACACGTTAGAAATATCTGCCATGTAGCTGGAACTCAGTATACGGACATTTTGGGCTATTCTGAAATGTAGCTAGCTCTCAGTATTTGAACTCTTGGGACTCATCTGCCATGTAGCTTCAACTCAGTATAAGGAAATGATGCACTGCTATGCCATGTAGCTAGTTCTCTGTGCATTGACATTTTGGACTCGTCTGACATGTAGTTAGCTCTCAGTATAGGGACACTTTGGACACATATGCCATGTAGGTAGAACTCTGTATATGGAAATGTTGCACTACCCTTCCATGTACTTAGCTCTCTGTATATAGACAAGATGGACTCATCTGCCATGTAGCTAGAACACTGTATATGGAAATATTCCACTACCCTGCCATGTAGCTACCTCTCAGTATATAAACACGTTGGACACATCTGCCTTGTAGCTACAACCCTGTTTATGGACATGTTGAACTACCATGCCATGTAGGTAGCTCTCTGTATTTTGACATTTTGGAGTCGTATGCCATGCAGCTAGTTCCTGTAGATGGATATGATGGACTGATCTTCCAAATAGGTAGGTCTGTATATATGAACATATTGTACTTGTGTGCCATGAAGCTAGCTCTAAGGATATGGACACGTTGGACACATCTGCAATGGAGCTAAAACTATGTATATGGAAATGTTTCACTACCCTTCCATGTAATTAGCTCTCTGTATATAAACAACTTGGACTCATCTGTCTTGTAGCTAGTACTCTGTATATGGAAATATTGCACTACACTGCCATGAAGCTAGCTCTCAGGTTATGGACACATTGAAAACATCTGCCATGTATCTAGAACTGTGTATATGGTAAGGTTGCACAACTCTGCCATGTAGCTAGCTCTCTATATATAGACAAGTGGGACTCCGCTGCCTGGTAGCTAGAACTCTGTATATGGAAATGTTGCACTACCTGCTTAGTAGCTATCTCTCTGTATATGGACACGTTGGACATATCTGCTATTTAGCTAGAACTCTGTATATGGAAATGGTGCACTACTCTGCCATGTAGATTGTTCTCTCTATATAGACCAGGTGGACTCCTCTGCCTGGTAGCTAGAACTCTGTATATGGAAATGTTGTACTACCCTGCCATGAAGCTGGCTCTCTGTATATGGACAATTTGGACTCATCTGCCAGGGAGCTAACTCTCTGTACTGGGATATGTTTGACTGATCTGCTAAGTAGGAAGCTCTCTGTGTATAAACATACTGGACTTTTCTGCCATGTAGATAGCTCTCAGTATATGGACTTGTTGGACTCATTTGCAATGTAGTTAGTACCCTGTATATGGACATGTTGGACTACTCTGCCATGAAGCTATCTCTCAGTATATGGACACGTTGGACACATCTGCCAATAAGCTAGAAGTCTGCATATGGAAATGATGCACTACTCTGCCACATTGCTAGCTCCCTGTATATAGACAAGTTTGAATTATCTGCTTTGTATCTAGAACTCTGTTTAAAAAAAATGTTGCACTACACTGCCATGTAGCTAGCTCTCTGTATATGGACATTTTGGACATGTCTGCCATGTAGCTAGTACCCTGTATATAGACATGTTGGACTACTCTGCCATGAAGCTAGCTCTCATTATAAGGACACATGGGACACATTTGCCATGTAGCTATAACCCTGAATATGGATATGTTGTACTACTCTGCCATGTAGCTAGCTCTCAGTATATGGACACGTGGGACACATCTATCATACAGCTAGAACTATGCATATGGAAATGATGAACTAGTTTGTCTTGTAGCTATCTCTCTGTACATAGATAAATTTTACTCATCTGCCTTGTACCTTGAACTCTGTATATGGAAATAATGCAATACCCTGCCATGTAAGTAGCTCTCTGTATAATAACATATTGGATTCGTCTGCCATGAAGCTAGCTCTTTGTACATGGATATGTTGATCTGATCTGTCAAGTAGGTATATGAACATATTGGACTTGTGTGCCATGTAGCTAGCACGCATTACATAGACATGTTGGACTCATCTGCCATATAGCTAATACCCTGTATATGGAAATGTTGCACTACCTTGCCATGTAGCTAGATCTCTGTATATGGACATTTTGGACTTGACTACTATGTAGCTGGCTCTCACTACATGAATATGTTGTACGGATGTGCCAAGTAGGTAGCTCTCTGAATATGAACTCATTAGACTTATCTGCCATGTAGCTAACTCTCAGTAAATGGACATGATGTACACATCTGCCATGTAGCTAGAACCCTGTATATGGAAATGTTGCACTACTCTGCCATGTAGCTAGCTCTCTGCACATGTATATGTTGGACTCATCTGCCTTGTAGCTAGAACTCTGTATATGGACATATTGCACTACCCTGCCATATAGCTAGCTCTCTGTATAGTGACATTTTTTGACTCATATGCCATGTAGCTAGCTCCTGTAAAAGGATATGTTGGACTGATGTGCCAAGTAGGTAGCTCTCTGTATATGAACATATTGGACTTGTCTGCCATTTAGATACCTCTCAGTATAGGGACACGTTGGATACATCTGCCATATAGGTAGTACTCTGTATATGGATACAATGGACTACTCTGCTGTAGCTAGCTCTCAGTATATGAACACTTGGGACTCATCTGCATGTAGCTGGAACTCTGTATATGGAAATGATATACTACTCTGCCATGTAGCTAGCTCTCTGTCTATGGACATTTTGGACTCGTCTACATGTAGCTATCTCTTCAGTATATGGACGCTTTGTACACATCTGACATGTAGCTAGAACTCTGAATATGGAAATGTTGATATACCCTTCCATGTAGTTAGCTCTCTGTATATAGACAACATGGACTCATCTGCCTTGTAGCTAGAACTCTGTATATGGAAATATTGTACTACCCTGCCATGTCGCTAGCTCTAAGTATATGGACACGTTGGACACATCGCCATGTAGCTAGAAATCTGTATATGGAAATGTTGCACTACTCTGCCATGTAGCTAGGTCTCTCTATATAGACAAGTTGGTATCCTCTGCCTGGTATCTAGAACTCTTTATATGGAAATGTTGCACTATCTGCTAATTCGCTAACTCATGGCATATGGAAATGTTGGACATATCTGCTCTGTAGCTAGAACTTGGTATATGGAAATGTTGCACTATAATGCCATGTAGCAAGCTCTCTGTATATGAACATTTTTGACTTGTCTGGATATGTTGGATTGATCTGCCAAGTAGGTACCTCTCTGTATATGAACATATTGGACTTGCCTGACATGTAGGTAGCTCTCAGTATATGGACACGATGTACACATCTGCCATGTAGCTAGAACCCTGTATATGGAAATGTTGGATTACTCTGCCATGTAGCTAGCTCTCTGCACATTGATATGTTGGACTCATCTGCCTTCTAGCTAGAACTCTGTATATGGACATGTTGTAATACGCTGCCATGTAGCTAGCTCTCTGTATATTGACATTTTTGACTCATATGCCATGTAGCTAGCTCCTGTACAAGGATATGTTGGACTGATGTGCCAAGTAGGTAGCTCTCTGTATATGAACATATTGGACTTGTCTGCCATGTAGCTAGCTCTCAGTATAGGGACACGTTGGATACATCTGCCATACAGGTAGAACTCTGTATATGGATACATTGGACTACTATGCTGTAGCTAGCTCTCAGCATATGAACACTTGGGAGACATCTGCATGTAGCTGGAACTCTGTATATGGAAATGTTGCCCTATTCTGCCATGCAGCTAGCTCTCTGTATATGGACATTTTGAACTTTTCTGCCATGTATCTAGCTCTATATACATGGATATGTTGGACTGATCAGCCAAGTAGGTAGCTCTCCGTACATGTACATATTGGACTTGTCTGCCTTGTAGCTAGCACTCAGTATATGGACACTTAGGACACATCTGCCATATAGCTGAAGCTCTGTATATGGACATGTTGGACTACTCTGCCATGTATCTAGCTCTCGGCATGTATCTAGTACCCTGTATATGGATATGTTGGACTATTATGCCATGTAGATATCTCTCTGTATATGAAACTATTGGACTTGTCTGCCATTTAGCTAGCACTCAGTATATGGACAAGTTGGACTCATCTGCCTTGAAGTTAGTTCTCTGTACATGGACATGTTGGACTCATCTGCCATGTAGCTAGAACTCTGTATATGGAAATGTTGTACTACTCTGCCATGTAGATTGCTCTAAGTAAATGAATACTTGGGACTCATCTGCCACGTAGCTTGAACTCTGTATATGGAAATGATGCACTACTCTGCCATGTAGCTAGGTCTCTGTATATAGACAAGTTGGATTCATCTGCCTTGTAGCAAGAACACTGTATATGGACATGTTGGATTACTCTGCCGTGTATATTGATCCCTGTACAAGTATATGTTGGATTGATCTGTCAGGTAGGTAGCTCTCAGTATATGAACATATTGGACTCATCTGCCTTGTAGCTAGAAC
>NW_006408755.1:1549520-1566195 GCF_000296735.1 Chrysochloris asiatica
TCTGCCTTGTAGCTAGAACTCTGTATATGGAAATGTTGCACTACCAAGCCATGTAGCTAGCTCTCTCTTTATGGACATTTTGGACTCGTCTGCCATGTAGCCTGATCTCTGTACATGGATATGTTGGACTGATCTGCCAATTAGGTAGCTCTCTTTATGTGAACATATTGGACTTGTTTGCCATTTAGCTAACACTCTGTATAGCGACATGTAGGAGTACTGTGCCATGTAGCTATCTCTTAGTATATGAACACTTTGGACTCATCTGCCATGTAGATTGAACTGTTTAAATGGAAATGTTGCACTACTCTGCTGTGTAGCTAGCTCTCTGTATGTGGACATTTTGGATTCGTCTGAAATGTAGCTAGCTCTCACTATATGAACATGTTGGAATTATCTGCCATGTGACTAGTACCCTGTATATGGACATGTTGGACTGATCTGACATGTAGCTAGCTCTCAGTTTATGGACATGTTGGACTCATCTGCCATGTAGCTAGAACTCTGTATATGGAAATGATGCACTACTCTGCCATGTAGCTACCTCTCTGTATCTAGACAAATTGGGCTCATCTGCCTTGTAGCTAGTACCCTGTATATGGAGATGTTGGACTACTGTGCCATGTAGCTAGCTCTCTGTATATGGCCTTTTTGGACTCGTCTGCCATGTATATAGCTTTCTGTACATGCATGTGTTGGATTGATCTGCCAAGGAGTTAGCTCTCTGTATATGAACATATTGGACTTGTCTCCTATGTAGCTAGCTCTCAGTATAGGGAAATGTTAGACACATCTGCCATGTATCTAACACTCTGTGTATGGATATGTTGCACTATCTGCCATGTAGCTAGCTCACTGTATACAGACAAGTTGGACTCATCTGACTTGTAGCGAGAATTCTGTATAAGCAAATGTTGCAGTACCCTGCCATGTAGCTAGCTCTCTGTATATGGACATTTTGTACTCATCTGCCATGTAGCCAGCTCTCTGTACATGGATATTTTGGGCTGTAATGCCAAGTATTTAGCTCTCTGTATAAGAACATATTGGACTTATCTGCCATGTAGCTAGCACACTTTATATGGACATGTTGGACTACTCTGCCATGTAGCTAGCTCTCAGTATATGGACAAGTTGGACTCATCTGACTTGAAGTTAGGACCATGCATATGGACATGTTGGATTACTCTGCCATGAAGATTGCACTAAGTACATAAATACTTTGGACTCATCTGTCATGTAGCTTGAACTCTGTATATGGAAATGATGCACTACTCTGCCATGTAGCTAGCTCTCTGTATATAGACAAGTTGGAATCATCTGCCTTGTAGCTAGTACCCTTTATATGGACATGTTGGACTTCTCTGCCATGTATATAGATCTTTGTACATGTATATGTTGGATTAATCTGTCAGATAGGTAGCTCTCAGTATATGAACATATTGGACTCTTCTGCCTTGTAGCTAGAACACTGTATATGGAAATGTTGCACTACCCTGCCATGTAGCTAGCTCTCTCTTTATGGACATTTTGGACTCGTCTGCCATGTAGCCTGATTTCTGTACATGGATATGTTGGACTGATCTGCCAATTAGGTAGCTCTCTGTATATGAACATATTGGACTTATCTGACATTTAGCTTACACTCTGTATAGCGACATGTTGGAGTACTGTGCCATGTAGCTATCTCTTAGTATATGAACACTTTGGATTCATCTGCCATGTAGATTGAACTGTGTAAATGGAAATGTTGCACTACTCTGCCATGTAGCTAGCTCTCTGTATATGGACATTTTGGACTCGTCTGAAATGTAGCTAGCTCTCACTATATGGACATGTTGGACTTATCTGCCATGTGTCTAGTACCCTGTATATGGACATGTTGGACTGATCTTACATGTAGCTAGCTCTCAGTTTATGGACATGTTGGACTCATCTGCCATGTAGCTAGAATTCTCTATATGGAAATATTGCACTACTTTGCCATGTAGGTAGCTCTCTGCATATAGACATGTTGGAATCATGTGACTTGTAGCTAGCCCTGTAAATATACACATGTTGGACTCATCTGCCACGTAGCTAGAACTCTCTATATGGAAATGTTGCACTACCCTGCCATTTAGTTAGCTTTATGTATATGGACATTTTGGACTCGTCTGCCATGTAGCTAGCTATCAGTATATGGACATGTTGGACTCATCTGCCATGTAGCGAGTACCCTGTATATGGAAATGTTGCACTTCTCTGCCATGTAGCTTGCTCTCAGTATGTGGACACGTTGGAAAAATCTAACATGTAGTTAAAACTCTGTATATGGAAATGTTGCACTTCACTCCCATGGAGCTAGTTCTCTGTATATGAACATTTTGGACTCGTCTGCCATGTAGCTAGCTTTCTGTACATGGATATGGTGGACTGATCTGCTAAGTAGGTAGCTTTCTATATATGAACATATTGGACTTGAGTGCCATGTAGATAGGTCTCAGTATATGGACATGTTGGACTTATCTAGCATGTATCTAGTACCCTGTATATGGACATGTTGGACTATTATGCCATGTAGATATCTCTCTGTATATGAAACTATTGGACTTGTCTGCCATGTAGCTAGCACACTTTATATGGACATGTTGGACTACTCTGCTATGTAGCTAGCTCTCAGTATATGGACAAGTTGGACTCATCTGCCTTGAAGTTTTTACCCTGTATATGGACACATTGGATTACACTGCCATGTAGATTGCTCTAAGTACAGGAATACTTTGGACTCATCTGCCAGGTAGCTTGAATTCTGTATATGGAAATGATGCACTACTCTGCCATGTAGCTATCTCTCTTGTAAAGACAAGTTAGAATCATCTGCCTGGTAGTTAGTACGCTGTATATGGACATGTTGGTCTACTTTGCCAAGTAGCAAGCTCTCTGTATATGGACATTTTGGACTTGTCTGCCATGTAGCTAGCTCTCAGTATATGGACATGTTGAACTCATATGCCATGTATCTAGTACACTGTAGATGGACATGTTGGACTACTCTGCCATGTAACTAGTTCTCTGTGTATAGATAAGTTGGACTATTCTGCCATGTAGCTAGCTCTCAGTATAGGGACATGTTGGACACATCTGCCATGTAGCTAGAACTCTGTATATGGAAATGTTGCACTACCCTGCCATGTAACTAGTCCTCTGTGTATAGATAAGTTGGACTCATATGACTTGTAATTAGAACTCTGTATATGGAAATGTTGCAGTACACTGCCTTGTAGCCAGCTGTCTGTACCTGTATTTGTGGGGTGATCTGACAAGAAGGTAGCTCTCTGTATAAGAACATATTGGACTAATCTATGTAGCTCGCACCCTTTATATGGACATGTTGGACTACTCTGCCATGTAGCTAGAACTCTGTATATGGACAACTTGGAGTCATCTGCCTTGAAGTATATGGACATGTTGGACTACTTTGCCATGTAGCTAGCTCGTTTTACATGGATATTGTGAACTGATCTGCCAAGTAGGTAGCTTTCTGTATATGAACATATTGGACTTGAGTGCCATTTATATTGATCTCAGTATGTGGACATGTTGGACTCATCTGGCATGTATCTAGTACTCTGTAAATGGACATGTTGGACCACTGTGCCATGTAGATATCTCTCTATATATGAATCTATTGGACTTGTCTGCCATATAGCTAGCTCTCAGTATATGGACAAGTTGGACTCATCTGCCTTGAAGTTAGTAGCCTGTATATGGACATATTGGACTACTTTGCCATGTTGCTAGCTCTCTGTACATGGATATGGTGGTATCTACCAAGTAGGTAGCTTTCTGTATATGAACATATTGGACTGGACTGCCATGTAGATAGGTCTCAGTATATGGACAGGTTGGACTCATCTGCCATGTAGCTAGTCTAATGCATATAGACTTGTTGCACTACTCTGCCATGTAGCTAGCTCTCTATATATAGACAAGTTGGACTCATTTGCCTTGTAGATAGCATCCTGTATATGGACATATTGGACTACTCTGCCATGTAGCTAGCTCTCTGTATATGGACATTTTGGACTTGTCTGCCATGTAGCTAGCTCTCTGTAGATGGATATGGTCAAATGATCTGCCAAGTAGGTAGCTCTCTGATATGAACATATTTGACTTGTCTGCTATGTAGCTAGCTCTCAGTACATGGACACGTTGGACACATCTGCCATGTAGTTAGAACTCTGTATATGGAAATGTTGCACTACTCTGCCATGTAGCTAGCTCTCCGTATATGGACATTTTGGCATCATCTGCCATGTAGCCAGGTCTCTGTACATGGATATGTTGGGCTGTAATGCCAAGTAGGTAGTTCTCTGTATAAGAACATATTGGAATTGTCTGCCATGTAGCTAGCACATTTTACATAGACATGTTGGACTACTCTGCCATGTAGCTAGCTCTCAGTATATGGACAAGTTGGACTCATCTGCCTTGAAGTTATTATCCTGTATATGGACATGTTGGATTACTCTGTCATGTAGATTGCTCTAAGTACAGGAATACTTTGGACTCATCTGCCAGGTAGCTTGACCTCTGTATATGGAAATGATGCACTACTCTGCCATATAGCTAGCTCTCTGTATAAAGACAAGTAGCACTCATCTGCCTTGTAGCTAGCACCCTCTATGTGGACATGTTGGACTACTTTGCCATGTAGCTAGCTCTCTGTACTTGGATATGTTGTGTTGTAATGCCAAGTAGGTAGCTCTCTGTATAAGAACATATTGGACTTGTCTGCCATGTAGCTAGCACACTTTATATGGACATATTGGACTACTCTGCCATGTAGCTAGCTCTCAGTGTATGGACAAGTTGGACTCATCTGCCTTGAAGTTATTATACTGTATATGGGCATGTTGGATTACTCTGCCATGTAGATTGCTCTAAGTACATGAATACTTTGGACTCATCTGCCATGTAGCTTGAACTGTGTATATGGAAATGATGCACAACTCTGCCATGCAGCTAGTTCTCTATATAACGACAAGTTGGACTCATCTGCCTTGTAGCTCGTACCCTCTATGTGGACATGTTGGAATACTCTGCCATGTAGCTAGCTCTCTGTATATGGACATTTTGTACTCGTCTGTCATGTATCTAGCTCTCTGTACATGTATATGTTGGAATGATCTGCCAAGGAGGTAGCTCTCTGTATATGAACATATTGGACTTGTCTGCTACGTAGCTAGCTCTCAGTATAGGGACACGTTGGACACATCTGCCATGTAGCTAGAACTCTGTATATGGAAATGTTGCACTACCCTGCCATGTAGCTAGCTCTCTGTATATGGATATTGTGTACTCCTCTGCCATGTAGCAAGCTCTCTGTAAATGGATATGTTGGAATGATCTGTAAGGTAGTTAGCTCTCTGTATATGAACATATTGGACTTGTCTGTTCTGTAGCTAGCTCTCAATACATGGACACATTGTACACGTCTGCCATGTAGCTAGAAATCTGTATATGGATATGTTGCACTGTTCTGCCATGTAGCTAGTTCTCTGTATATAGACAAGTTGGATTCATCTGACTTGTAACTAGAACTCTGTATATGGAAATGTTACACTACCCTGCCATGTAGCTAGCTCTCTGCATATGGACATTATGGATTCGTCTGCCATGTAGCCAGCTCTCTGTACATAGATATGTTGGGCTGTAATGCCAAGTAGGTAGCTCTCTGTATAAGAACATATTGGACATGTCTCCCTTGTAACTAGCACTTTTTATATGTACATGTGGGACTACTCTGCCATGTAGCTAGCTCTCAGTATATGGACAAGTTGGACTCATCTGCCTTGAAGTTAGTACCCTGTATATGGACATATTGGATTACTCTGCTGTGTAGCTAGCTCTCTGTACATGGATATGGTGGACTGATCTGCCAAGTAGGTAGCTTTCTGTATATGAACATATTGGATTTGACTGCCATGTACATAGGTCTCATTATATGGACATGTTGGAATCATCTGCCTTGTAGCTAGTACCCTGTATATAGATGTGTTGGATTACTCTGCCATGTAGTTTGCTCTCTGTATATGAACATATTGGACTTGTCTGACATGTAGCTAGATCTCAGTATAGGGCCACATTGGACACATCTGCCATGTAGCTAGAACACTGTATATGGACATGTTGCACTACTCTGCCATGTAGCCAGCTCTCTGTATATAGACAACTTGGACTCATTTGCCATGTAGCTTGAACTGTGTATAAGGAAATGATTCCCTACTCTGCCAAGTAGCTAAGTCTCTATATATAGACAAGTTGAACTCATCTTCCTTGTAGCTAGTAACCTGTATATGGACATGTTGGACTACTCTGTTACATAGCTACCACTCAGTATAAGGACAAGTTGGACTCATCTGCCTTATAGCTAGAACTCTGTACATGGAAATGTTGCACTACTCTCCCATGTAGCTATCTCTCTGTATATGTACATATTGGACTTGTCTGCCATGTAGCTAGCTCTCACTATATGGACATGTTGGACTCCTCTGCCATGTAGGTAGTACCCTGTATATGGACGGGTTGCACTACTCTGCCTTGTAGATAGTTCTCAGTATATGAACACTTTGGACTCATCTGCCATGTAGCTTGAATTGTGTATATGGAAATGATGCACTATTCTGCCATGCAGCTATCTATCTATATATAGACAAGTTAGACCCATCTGCCTTGTAGCTAGGACCCTGTATATGGACATGTTGGATTACTCTGCCATATATCTAGCTCTCGGTATATGGACAAGATTGACTTATCTACCTTGAAGCTAGTACCGTGTATATGGACATTTTGGACTATTTTACCATGTATCTAGCTCTTGTATATGTACATTTTGGACTCTTCTGCCATGTGTCTAGCTCCATTTACATAGATATGTTGGACTGATATTCCAAGTAGGTAGTTTTCTGAATATGAACATATTGGACCTGTCTTCCATGTAGCTAGCTCTCAGTATATGGACACGTTGGTCACATCTTCCATGTAGCTAGAACTATGTATATGGAAATGTTGCCCTGCTCTGCCATGTTGCCATCTCTCTGTATATAGAAAAGTTGGACTCAACTGTCTTGTAGCTAGAACTCTGTATATGGAAATGTTCCATACTCTTCCATGTAGCTAGCTCTCTGTATATGAACATAGTGGACTCGTCTGCCATATAGCTACCTCTCAGTATATGGACATGTTGGACTCATCTGCCATGTTGCTAGTATCCTGATTATGGACATGATGCCCTACTCTGCCATGTAGATTGCTCTAAGTATATGAACATTTTGGACTCATCTGACATGTTGCTTGAACTCTGTATATAGAAATAAATGATGCACTACTCTGCCATTTAGATAGCTCTCATTATATAGACAGGTTGGACTCATCCGCCTTGTAGCTAGTACCCTGTGTGGACATATTGGACTACTTTGCCATGTAGCAAGCTTTCTGTATAAGGACATTTTGGACTCTACTGACATGTATCTAGCTCTCTGTACATGGATATGCTGGATTAATCTGTCAGGTAGGTAGCTATCTGTATATGAACATATTGGACTCATCTGCCATGTAGCTAGTACACTGCATATGGTCATGTTGGACTACTCTGCCATGTAGCTAGCTCTCAGTATATGGACATGTTGGACACATCTGCCATGTACCTAGAACTCCGTATATGGAAATGTTGCACTACACTGCCATGTAACTAGCCCTCTGTTTATAGATAAGTTGGGCTCATCTGACTTGTAATTAGAACTCTGTATATGTAAATGTTGCACTGCACTGCCATATAGCCAGCTCTCTGTACCTGGATTGTGGGGTGTTCTGACAAGTAAATAGTTCTCTGTATAAGAAAATATTGGACTAATCTTCTATGTAGCTCGCAGCCTTTATATGGACATGTTGGACTACTCTGCCATGTAGTTAGCTCTCAGTATATGGACAACTTGGAGTCATCTCCCTTTAAGTTAGTACCCTCTATATGAACATGTTGGACTACTTTGCCATGTAACTAGCTCTTTTTACATGGATGTTGTAGACTGATCTGCCAAGTAGGTAGCTTTATATATATGAACATATTGTACTTGAGTGCCTTGTATATATTTCTCAGTATATGGACATGTTGGACTCATCTGGCATGTATCTAGTACCCTGTGTATGGACATATTGGACTACTCTGACATGTAGATATCTCTCTGTACATGAACCAATTGGACTTGTCAGCCATGTAGCTAGCTCTCAGTATATGGACATGTTGGAATCATCTGCCATGTAACTAGTACCCTGTATATGGACATGTTGGACTACTGTACCATGTAGTTAGCTCTCTGTATATGGACATTTTGGACTTATCAGATATGTAGCTAGCTCTCCGTATATGAATATGTTAGACTGATCTGCCAAGGAGGTAATGCTCTGTATATGAACATTTTGGAGTTGTTTGCCATGTAGCTAGCTCTCAATATACGGACATGTTGGTCTCATCTGCCATGTAGCTAGCTCTAAGTATATGGACATGTTGAACTACTCTGCCATGTAGCTAGCCCTCTGTATATAGACAAGTTGGACTCATCTGCCTTGTAGCTAGAACTCTTTATTTGGAAATGTTGCACTACACTGCCATGTAGCTATCTCTCGGTAAATGGACATTTTCGCCTCGTCTGTCATGTGGCAAGCTCTCTGTAAATGGATATGTTGCACTGATCTGTCAGGTAGTTAGCTCTCAGTATATGAACATATTGGACTTGTCTGTTATGTACATAGCTCTTAGTATATGGACACGTTGGATACATCTGCCATGTAGCTAGAACTCTGTATATGGAAATGTTGCACTACTATGCCTTGTAGCTAGCACTCTGTGTATAGACAAGTTGGACTCATCTGCCTTGTAGCTACAACTCTGTATATGGAAATGTTGCACTACTCTGCCATGTAGGTAGCTCTCTCTATATGGACATTTTGGACTTGTCTGCCATGTAGCCTGATCTCTGTACATGAATATGTTGGACTGATCTGATATATAGGTAACTTTCTGTATATGATCATATTGGACTTGCCTGCCATGTAGCTAGCACTCTTAATAGCGACATGTTGGAGTACTGTGCCATGTAGCTATCTCTTAGTATATGGACACTTTGGACTTATCTGCCATGTAGTTTGAACTGTGTATATGGAAATGTTGCATTCCTCTGCCATGTAGCTAGCTCTCTGTATTCGAACATATTGCACTTGTCTGCCGTGTAGCTAGCTCTCAGTATACAGACTTGTTGGACTTATCTGCGATGTAGCTAGTACCCTGTATATGGACATGTTGTCCTGCTCTGCCATGTAGATTGCTTTAATTATACGAACACTTGGGACTCATCTGCCATGTATCTTGAACTCTGTATATGGAAATGATGCACTACTCTGCTATGTATCTAGTTCTCTGTATATAGACAAGTTGGACTCATCTGCCTTGTTCCTATTACCTTGTACATGGGCATGTTGGATTAAACGGCCATGTAGCTATCTCTCTGTATATGGACATTTTGGACATGTCTGCCATATATATAGCTTTCTGTACATGGATATGTTGGACTGGTCTGCCAAGGAAATAACTCTCTGTATAGTATCATAGGGGACTCGTCTGCCATGTAGCTAGCTCTCAGTATAGGGACACGTGGGGCACATCTGCCATGTATGTAGAACTCTGTATATGGACATGTTGCACTACTCTGCCATGTAGCCAGCTCTCTATAAATTGACAAGTTGGACTCATTTGCCTTGCAACTAGAATTCTATATAAGAAAATGTTACACTACCCTACCCTGTAGGCAATTCTCTTTACATGGATATGATGGACTGATCTGCCAAGTAGGTAGCTCTCTGTATATGAACCTATTGGACTTGTCTGCCATGTAGCTAGTAATCTTTATATCAACATGTTGGACTACTCTGCCATGTAGCTAGCTCTCAGTATATGAACATTTTGGACTCATCTGCCATGTGGCTTGAACTGTGTATATGGAAATGATGCACTACTCTTTCAGGTAGCTAGCTCTTTGTATATAGACAAGTTGGGCTCATCTGCCTTGTAGCTAGGACCCTGTATATGGACATGTTGGACCATGCAGTCATGTAGCCAGCTCTCTGTATATGGACATTTTGGACTCACCTGCCATGTAGCTAGCTCTCTGTACATGGATATGTTGTACTGATCTGCTAAGTAGGTAGTTTTCTGTATATGACTATATTGGAATTATCTGCCATATAGCTAGCTCTCAGTATATGGACATGTTGGACTCATCTGCCATGTATCTGGTACCCTATATATGGACATGTTGAACTATTCTGTTACGTAGCTAGCACTCAGTATATGGACACGTTGGACACATCTGCCATGTAGCTAGTAAGCTGTATATGGACATGTTGCACTACTCTACCCTGTAGCTAACTCACATTATATGGACACGTTGGACACAACTGCCATGTAGCTATAACTTTGTATATGGAAATGTTGCACTATCCTGCCATGTAGCTAGCACTCTGTATATGAACATATTGGACTTGTCTGCCATGTAGGTAGCGACCAGTATTTGGACACGTTGGACACAACTACCATGTAGCTAGAACTCTGTATATGGAAATGTTGCACTACTCAGCCATGTGCCTTGCTCTCTGTATATGAATATATTGTACTTGTCTGCCATGTAGTTAGCTCTCAGTATATGGACATGTTGGACACAACTGCATTGTAGCTAGTACCCTGTATATGAACATGTTGCACTACTCTGCCATGTAGATAGCTCACAGTATATGAACACTTTGGACTTATCTGCCATGTAGCTTGAACTGTGTATATGGTAATGATGCACTACTCTGCCATGTAGCTAGCTCTCTTTATATAGACAAGTTAGACTCATCTGCCTTGAAGCTTGGACCCTCTATATGGACATGTTGGATTACTCTGCCATGTAGCTAGCTCTCAGTATATGGACAAGTTTGACTCACCTGCCCTCAAGCTAGTACCCTGTATGTGGACATTTTGGACTACTCTACCATGTTGCTAGCTCTCTGTATATGGACATTTTGGACGCGTCTTCCATGTAGCTAGATCTCTGTACGTGGGTTTGTTAGACTTATCAGCCAAGTAGGTAGTTTTCTGTATATGAACATATTGGACTTGTCAGCCATTTATCTAGCTTCAGTATATTGACACATTTGACACATCTGCCATGTAGCTAGTGCTATGTATATATAAATGTTACACTACCCTTCCATGTAGCTCGGTCTTTGAATATGAACATATTGGACTTGTCTGCCATGTAGCTTGACCTCTGTATATGGAAATGATGCACTTCTTTACCATTTAGCTAGCTCTCTGTATATGGACATTTTGGACTTGTCTGACATGTAGCTAGCTCTCACTATATGGACAAGTTGAATTCATCTGCCTTGTAGCTATAACTCTGTATATGGAAATGTTGCACTATCCTGCCATGTAGCTAGCTCTCGATATATGGACACATTGGGAACATCTGCCATGTAACTTGAACACTGTTTGTGTAAATGTTGCATTACCATGCCATGTAGCTAGCTCTCTGTATATGAACATATTGGACCTGTATGCCATTTATCTAGCTTCAGTATATTGACACGTTTGACACATCTGTCTTGTAGCTATAACTATGTATATATAAATGTTGCACTACCCTTCCATGTAGCTAGGTTTCTGAATATGAACAAATTGGACTTGTCTGCCATGTAGCTAGCTCTCAGTATATGCACATGTTGTATTAATCTGCCATGTAGCTAGTACCCTATATATAGAAATGTTGGGCTACTCTGCCTTGTAACTAGCTCTCATTATATGGACACGTTGGAAATATCTGCCATGTAGGTAGCTCTCAGTACATGGATATGTTGGACTGATCTACCAAGTAGTTAGCTCTCTGTATATGAACATATTGGAATCATCTGCCATGTAGATAAGTCTCAGTACATGGACATATTGGACTCATCTGCCATATATCTAGTACCCTGTATATGGACATGTTTACTACTTTGCCATGTAGCTTGCTCTCAGTATATGGACACGTTGGACACATCTGCCATGTAGCTAGAATTCTGTATATGGAAATGTTTCACTATCCTGCCATGTAGCAAGCTTTCTGTATATAGACAAGGTGGACTCATCTGCCTTGTAGATACAACACTGTTTATGGAAATGTTGCACTACCCTGTCATAGAGCTAGCTTTCTGTATATGGACATTTTGGGCTCGTCTGACATGTAGCTAGCTTTCTGAGCATGGATTTTTTTGACTGATCTGCCACGTAGGTAGCTCTCTGTATACAGACACCTTCTACACATCTGCCATGTAGCTAGAACTCTGTATATGGAAATTTTGCACTATTCTGCCATGTAGGAAGTTCTCTGTATATGGACATTTTAGATTTGTCTGCCATGTAGCTAGCTCTCAGTATATGCACATGTTGGATTCATCTGCCATGTAGCTAGTACCCTGTGTATGGACATGTTGCACTCCTTTGCAATGTAGCTAGCTCTCTGCATATAGACAAGTGAGACTCATCTGCCTTGTAGCCAGTACCTTGTATATGGACATGTTGGACTACGCTGTCCTTTATCTAGCTCTCAGTATATGGATACTTTGGAATCATCTGCCATGTAGCTTGAACTCTGTATATGGAAATGATGCAGTGCTCTGCCATTTTGACAGCTCTCTGTATTTGGACAGTTTGGATTCATCTGACACGTAGCTAGCTCTCAGTATATTGACATGTTGCACTACTCTGACATGTAGCTTGCTCACAAAACATGGATACGTTGGACACATCTGCCATGTAACTAGAATTCTGTATATGGAAATCTTGCAGTACCCTTCCATGTAGCTAACTCTCTCTATATGGAGATTTTGGACTCCTCTGACATATAACTAGCTGTCCATACACAGAAATGTTGGACTGATCTGCTAAGTATGTAGCCTCTTTGTATATGAACATATTGGACTTGTCTTCCATGTAGCTAGCCCTTTTTATATAGACATGCTGGACTCATCTGCCTTTTAGTCAGAACACTGTATATGGAAATGTTGCACTATAATGCCATGTAGCTAGCTCTCTGTATATGGATATTTTGGAGTCGTCTGATATTTTGACTCTTCTGTGCATAGATATTTTGGACTAATCTGCAATGTAGGTAGCTCTCAGTATATGGACATGTTTGACTCATCTGCCATGTATCTACTACACTGTATATGGACATGTTCAATTACATTGTCATGTAGCTAGCTCTCTTTATATAGACAAGTTGGACTCATCTGCCATGTAGCTAAATCTCTTTATATAGAAATGTTGCACTAACCTGCCATGTAGCTAGCTCTCTGTATATAGACAAGTTGGACTCCTCTGCCTTGTAACTAGGACTCTGTATGTGGAAATGTTGCACTACCCTGTTATGTAGCTAGCTCTCTGTATATAGACAAGTTGGACTCATCTGCCTTGTAGCTAGAACCTTGTATATTCAAATGTTGCAATAGCATGCCAAGTAGCTAGCTCTCTATATATAGACAGGTTGGACTCGTCTGCCTTGTTGCTAGAATCTGTATATGAAAATGTTGCACTACCGTGCCATGTAGCTAACTTTCTGTATATGAACATATTGGACTTGTCTGCCATGTAGCTAGCTCTCTGTATATGGACATATTGGACTCATCTGACATGTAGCTAGAACCCTGTATATGGGCATGTTGCACTACTCTGCAATGTAGCTAGCTCTCAATATGTGAACACCTGGACTCATCTGACATGTATCTTGAATTCTGTATATGGAAATGATGCACTACTCTCCCTTGTAGCTAGCTCTCTGTATAGAGACAATTTGGATTCATCTGTTTTGTACCTAGTACCTGTATATGAACATGTTGGACTACTCTGCCATGTAGCTAGCTCTCAGTATATGAACAAGTTGGACATATCTGTGATGTAGCTAGAAGTCTGCATATGGAAATGATGCACTAATCTTCCATTTAGCTAGCTCTCTGTTTATGGACATTTTGTACTCGTCTAACATGTAGCTAGATCTCTGTAAATGGATATGTTGGAGTGATCTGCCATGTAGCTAGCTCTCTGTATATGAACATATAGGACTTGTCTGTCATGTAGCTAGCTCTCACTATATGGACATTTTGGACACATCTGCCATGTAGCTAGAACTCTATATATGGAAATATAGGACTACCTTGCCATGTAGCTAGCTCTCTTTATATGAACATTTTGGACTTGTCTGCCATGTAGCTAATTCTCAGGTTAAGGACATGTTGGACTCATCTCCCATGTAGCTAGAAATCTCCATATGGAAATACTGCACTACTCTGCCGTGTAGATAACTCCCTGTATATAGACATGGTGGAGTCATGTGACCTGTATCTAGCCCTCTGAATATACACATGTTGGACTCATCTGCCTCGTAGCTAGAACTCTTTATATGGAAATGTTGCACTACCCTGCCATTTAGCTAGCTCTATGTATAAGGACATTTTGGAATCGTCTGCCATGTAGCTAGTACCCTGTATATGGAAATGTTGCACTACTCAACCATGCAGCTATCTCTCAGTATATGGACACGTTGGACAAATCTGACATGTAGTTAGAACTCTGTATATGGAAATGTTGCACTACCCTGCTATGTAGCTAACTCTCTCTATATGGACATTTTGGACTCGTATGCCATATAGCCTGATCTCTGTACATGGATATGTTGGACTGATCTGCCAAGTAGGTAGCTCTCTGTATATGTTCATACTGGATGTGTCTGCCATATAGCTAGCACTCCTTATATGGACATGTTGTAGTACTGTGCCATGTTGCTATCTCTCAGTATATGAACCCTTTTGTCTCATCTGCCATGTAGCTTGAACTGTGTATATGGAAATGTTACACTACTCTGCCTTGTAGCTAGCTCTCTGTATATGAACATATTGGACTTGTCTGCCATGTAGCTAGCTCTCAGTAATTGGCCTTGTTGGACTCATCTTCCATGTAGCTAGTACCCTGTATATGGACATGTTGAACTACTCTGCTATGTAACTAGCTCTCAGTATATGGACACATTGGACTCATCTGGCATGTAGCTTGAACTGTGTATATGGAAATGTTGCACTACGATGCCATGTAGCAAGTTCTCTGTATATGGACATTTAGGATTCGTTGGCCATGTAGCTAGCTCTCTGTATTTGCATATGTTGGACTGATTTTCCAAGTAGTTAGCTCTCTGTATATGAATATATTGGACTTGTCTGCCATTTAGCTAGCTTTCAGTATGTGGACATATTGGACTCATTAGCCAGGTAGCTATTATTCTTTATATGGAAATGTTGCACTACTCTGCCATTTAGCTAGCTCACTGTGTATGGACATTTTGGAGTCGTCTGCCATGTTGTTAGCTCTCTGTATATGGATATGTTGGACTGATCTGCCAGGTAGGTAGCTCTCTGTGTATGAACATGTTGGTTTCATCTGACAGGTAGCTTTCTCTCTATATATATGGACATGTTGTACTCATCGGTCAGGTAGCTAGTAGCCTGTATAAGGAAATGTGGCACTACTCTGTATATACAAATATTGCACTTCTCTGCCATGTAGCTAGCTCTGTGTATATGGAGATTTTGGGATCGTCTGACATGTAGCTAGCTATCTTTTTGTACATGGATATATTGGACTGATCTTCAAATTGGTAGCTCTCTGTATATGAACATATTGGACTTGTCTGCCACGTAGCTAGCTCTCTGTACATGGATATGTTGGACTGATATGCCAATAGGTAGCTCTCTGTATATGAACATATTGGTTTTGTATACCATGTAGCTAGCTCAGTATTTGGACATGTTGGACTCATTAGCTAGATAGCTATTAAACTGTATATGGACATGTTGGACTACTCATCCATGTAGCTAGCTCTCATTATAAGAACACTTTCGACTCATCTGCCATGTAGCTTGAACTCTGTGTATGGAAATGATGCACTATTCTGCCATGTAGCTAGCTCTCTTTATGTGGACATTTTGGACTCATCTGACATGAAGCTAACTCTCTGTGCATGGACATTTTGAACTGATCTGCCATGTTGTTAGCTCTCAGTATATGAACATGTTGTACAAATTTGCTATGTAGCTAGAAATCTGTATATGGTAATGTTGCACTACCCTGCCATGTAGCTATCTCTCTGTATATAGAAAAGTTGGACTCATCTGCCTTGTAGCTAGAACTCTGTATATGCAAATGTTGCACTACACAGCCAT
Source organism: Chrysochloris asiatica (assembly GCF_000296735.1). Taxonomy (NCBI): domain Eukaryota; kingdom Metazoa; phylum Chordata; class Mammalia; order Afrosoricida; family Chrysochloridae; genus Chrysochloris; species Chrysochloris asiatica. The sequence continues at coordinate 1,565,850 of NW_006408755.1, forward strand.
GTAGCTAGCTCTATGTAAATTGATATTTTGGTATCGTCTGCCATGTAGGTAGCTTTGTCTTTGTACTTGGATATATTGGACTGATCTGCCATGTAGGTAGCTCTATGTATATGAACATATAGGACTTCTCTGCCATGCAGAGAGCTCTCCATATATGGACATTTTGGGCTCGTCTGCCATGTAGCTAGCTCTCTGTACATGGATATGTTGGACTGATATGCCAATAGGTAGCTCTCTGTATATGAACATATTGGAATTGCCTGCCATGTAGCTAGCTCTCAGTATATGGACATGTTGGACTCATTAGCCAGATAGCTAGTAATCTCTATATGGACATGTTGGACTA
>NW_006408755.1:1566295-1569459 GCF_000296735.1 Chrysochloris asiatica
TTGCCTGCCATGTAGCTAGCTCTCAGTATATGGACATGTTGGACTCATTAGCCAGATAGCTAGTAATCTCTATATGGACATGTTGGACTACTCATCCATGTAGCTAGCTCTCATTATAAGAACACTTTCGACTCATCTGCCATGTATCTTTAACTCTGTGTATAGATATGATGCACTATTCTGCCATGTAGCTAGCTCTCTTTATATGGACATTTTGGACTCGTCTGACATGTAGCTAGCTCTCGGTGCATGGGTATTTTGAACTGATCTGCCATGTTGTTAGCTCTAGGTACATGGACACGTTGTACACATCTGACATGTACCTAGAACTCTGTATATAGAAATGTTGCACTAGCCTGCCATGTAGCTATCTCTCTGTATATGGACAAGATGGACTCATCAGCCAAGTAGCTAGAACACTGTATATGGAAATGTTGCACAACCCTGCCATGTAGCAAGCTCTCTGTATATGTACATTTTGGACTTGTCTGCCATGTAGCTAGCTACCTATATTTGGATATGTTGGACTGATCTTCCTAGTAGGTAGCTCTCTGTACATGAACATGTTGGACTAGTCTGCCATGTGGCTAGCTCTCAGTATATGTACATGTTGGACTCATTAGCCAGGTAAGTAGTACCCTGTATATGAACATGTTGGACTACTCATGCATGTAGCTAGAACTCAGTTTATGAACACTTTGGACTCATCTGCCATTTAGCTAGAACACTGTGTAAGGAAATGTTGCACTACCCTGCCATGCAGCTAGCTCTCTGTATATAGACAAGTTGGACTCACCTTCCTTGTAGCGAGATCTCTCTATATATAAATGTTGCACTACTCTTCCATGTAGCTAGCTCTCTGTATACAGACTAGTTGGACTCATATACCTTGTAGCTATATATGAAAAGGATGCACTACTCTTCTATGAAGCTAGGTCTCTTTATATGGACATTTTGGACTTGTCTGACATGTAGCTTCCTCTCTGTGAATGGATATTTTGAAATGATCTGCCATGTAGGTAGCTATCAGTATATGGACACATTAGACACATCTGTCATGTAGCTAGCTCTGTGTACATGGATATGTTGGACTGATCTTCCAAGTAGGTAGCTCTGTGTATATGAACATATTGGACTTCTCTTACATGTAGCTTGCTCTCAGTATATGGACATGTTGGATTCATATGCAATGTAGTTAGTACCCTGTATATGGACCTGTTGGACTATGTTGACATGTAAGCTAGCAATCTGTATATGGACATTTTGGACTAGTCTGCCATGTAACTTGAACTCTATATATGAAAAGGATGCACTACTCTTCTATGAAGCTAGGTCTCTTTATATGGACATTTTGGACTTGTCTGACAGGTAGCTAGCTCTCTGTGAATGGATTTTTGGACTGATCTGCAATGTAGGTAGCTCTCAGTATATGGAAACTTTAGACACATCTGCCATGTAGCTAGAACTCTGTATAAGGAAATGTTGCACTACCCTGCCATGTAGCTATCTCTCTGTATATGAACATTTTGGACTCATCTGCCATGTAGCTAGCTTTCTGAATATGGACATTTTGGGCTCGTCTGACATGTAGCTAGCTCTCTGTGCATGGATATTTTGGACGGATCTGTCATGTAGGTAACTCTCAGTGTATAGACAAGTTGGACTCATCTGCCTTGTGGCTAGAACTCTGTATATGCAAATGTTGCACTACCCTGCCATGTAGGTAGCTCGATGTATATGGACATTATGGACTTGTCTGCCATGTAGCAAGCTCTCTGTACATGAACATGTTGGACTGATCTTCCAAGTAGGTAGCTCTCTGTACATGTACTTATTGAACTTGTCAGCCATGTAGCTAACTCTCAGTATATGGACACGTTGGACACATTTGCCATGTAGCTAGAACTCTGCATATAGAAATATTGCACAACCTTGCCATGTAGCTAGCTCGATGTATATGGACACGTTGGACACATCAGCCATGTAGCTCGAACACTGTTTATGGAATTGTTGTAGTAGCTTGCCAAGTAGATGGCTCCCTGTATATGAATATATTGGACTTGTCTGCCATGTGTTAGATCTCAGTATATGAACACTTGGGCTAATCTGCTGTGTAGCTTGAACTCTGTATATGGAAATGACGCACTACATTGCCATGTCGCTATCTCTCTGAATATGGACATTTTGGGCTCTTCTGACATGTAGCTATCTATCTGTGCATGGATATTTTGGACTGATCTGCCATGTAGGTAACTCTCAGTATATAGACAAGTTGGATGCATCTGCCTTTTGGCTAGATCTCTGTATATGCAAATGTTGCACTACACTGCCATGTAGCTAGCTCTCTGTATATGGACATTATGGACACATCTGCCATGTAGCTAGCTCTCTGTACATGAACATGTTGGATTGATTTTCCAAGAAGGTAGCTCTCTGTACATGTACATATTGGACTTGTCAGCCTTGTAGCTCACTCTCAGTATATGGACATGTTGGTCACATCTGAAATGTAGCTAGAACTCTGTATATGGAAATGTTGCACAACCCTACCATGAAGCTAGCTCGATGTATATGGACATGTTGGACACATCTGCCATGTATATCGAACATTGTTTATGGAAATGTTGCACTACCCTGCCGAGTAGCTCGCTCCTTGTATATGAATACATTAGCTCGCTCTCTGTATATGAATACATTGGACTTGTCTACCATGTAGTTAGCTCTCAGTATATGGATATGTTGGATTCATTAGCCAGATAGGTAACAACCTTTATATGAACATGTTGGAATATTCTGTCATGTAGGTAACTTTCTGTATATGCACATTTTGGCCTGATTTTCTATGTAGCTAGCTCTGAGTATAGGGACATGTTGGACTCATCTGCCATGTGGCTAGAACACTGTATATGAAAATGTTGCACTACCCTGCCAAGTAGCTATCTCTCTATATGTTAACATATTGGACTTGTCTGCCACGTAGGTAGCTCTCAGTACATGAACTATTTGATCTCATCTGCCATGTAGCTTGAACTCTGTATATGGATATGGTGCACTAAACTCCCATCTAGCTAGCTCTCTGTATATGGACATTTTGGACTCATCTGACATTTAGTTAGCTCTCTGTGCATGGATATTTTGTACTACTCTGCCATGTAGGTAGCTCT
>NW_006408755.1:1569559-1578091 GCF_000296735.1 Chrysochloris asiatica
GTAGGTAGCTCTCAGTATATGGACACGTTAGACACATCTGCCATGTAGGTACAACTCTGTATATGGAAATGTTGCACTACTCTGCCATGTAGTTACTTATCTGTACATAGACAAGTTGGTCTCATCTGCCTTGTCGCTAGAACTCTGTATAAGGAAATGTTTCATTACCCTGCCATGAAGCTAGCTCTCTCTATATGGACACGTTGGGCACATCTGCCATGTAGCTCGAACACTATTTATGGAAATGTTGCACTACCCTGCCAAGTAGCTAGCTCTCTGTATATGAACATATTGAACTTGTCTGCCATGTAGCTAGCTCTCAGTATAGAGACAAGTTGGACTCATATGCCTTGTAGCTAGAACTCTGTATATGGAAATGTTGCACAACCCTGCCATGTAGATAGCTCTCTGTATATGGACATTTTGGACTCCTCTGCCATGTAGCTAGCTCTCTGTACTTGGATATGTTGGACTGATATGCCAACAATGTAGCTTTCTGTATATGAACATATTTGTCTTGTCTGCCACGTAGCTGGCTCTCACTATATGGACATTTTGGACTCATCTACCATGTTGCTAGAAAATTGTATATGGAAATGTTGCACTACCCTGCCAAGTAGCTAGCTCTCCGTATATGAACATATTGGACTTGTCTTCCATGTAGCTAGCTCTCAATATATGAATATTTTGGACTCATCTGCCATGTAGCTTGAACTCTGTATATAGATATGATGTACTAAACTTCCATCTAGCTAGCTCTCTGTATATGGACATTTTGGACTCATGTGACATTTAGTTAGCTCTCTGTGCATGGATATTTTGGACTACTCTGCCATGTAGCTAGCTCTCAGTGTATGGACATGTTAGACATATCTGCCATGTAGGTAAAACTCTGTAAATGGAAATGTTGCACTACTCTGCTATGTAGCTAGCTTTCTATACATAGACAAGTTTGTCCCATCTGCCTTGTAGCTAGAACTCTGTATATGGAAATATTGTACTACCCTGCCATGTAGCTAGCTCTCTATATATGGACACGTTGGAAACATCTCCCATGTAGCTCGAAAACTGTTTATGGAAATGTTGCACTACCCTGCCAAGTAGCTAGCTCTCTGTATATGAACACATTGGAATCGTATGCCATGTAGCTAGCTCTCAGTATATAGACAAGTTGGACTGATCTGCCTTGTAGCTAGTACTCTGTATATAGAAATGTTGCAGTATCCTGCCATGTAGCTACTTCTGTGTATATAGACCAGTTGAACACATATGTCTTGTAGCTAGAACTCTGTATATGGAAATGTTGCACTACCCTGCCATGTAGATAGCTCTCTGTATATGGACATTTTGGACTCATCTTCCATGTGGCTAGCTCTCTGTATATGGATATGTTGGACTGATATGCCAACTATGTAACTTTTTGTTTATGAGCATATTTGACTTGTCTGCCATGTAGCTAGCTCTCAGTATATGGACATTTTGGACTCATTATCCAGGAAGGTAATACCCTGTATATGGTATGTTGGAATGCTCATCCATGTAGCTAGCTCTCAGTATATGAACATTTTAGACTCATCTGCCATGTATCTTGAATTCTGTATATGGAAATGTTTCTCTGCTCTTCTATGTTGCTAGCTCTTTGTATATGGCCATTTTGGAATTGGCTGACATGTAGCTACCTCTTTGTCATTGGATATTTTGGAATGATCTGCCATGTCACTATATGGACATTTTGGACACATCTGCCATGTGGCTAGTATCTGTATATGGAAATGTTGCACTACTCTGCTATGTAGTTAGCTCACTGTATATAGACAAGTTGGACTCATCTGCCTTGTAGCTAGAACTCTGTATATGCAAATGTTGTACTACCCTTCCATGTATCTAGCTCTCTGTATAAGGACATTATGGACTCATCTGTTATGAAGCTAGCTCTCTGTACATAAATATGTTGGACTGATCTTCCAAGTAGGTAGCTCTCTGTACATGTACATATTGGACTTGTCAGCCAGTAGCTAATTCTCAGTATATGGACACGTTGGACACATCTGCCATGTAGCTAGAACTCTGTTTATGGAAATGATGCACTACTCTGCCATGTCACTATCTCTCTCTATATGGACTTTTTGAGCTTGTCTGACCTGTAGCTACCTCTCTGTGCATGCATATTTTGGACTGATCTGCCATGTAGGTAACTCTCAGTATATAGACAAGTTGGACTCATCTGCCTTGTGGCTAGAACTCTGTATCTGGAAATGTTGCACTGCCCTGCCATGTACCTAGCTCTCTGTATATAGAGAAATTGGACTCATCTGCCTTGTAGCTAGAACTCTGTATATGCAAATGTTGCACTACCCTGCCATGTAGCTAGCTCTCTGTATATGGACATGCCCTGTCATGTACCTAGCTCTATGTATGTAGACAAGTTCGACTTAATTGCCTTGTAGAGAGAACTCTCTATATGGAAATGATGCACGACCCTGCCATGTAGCTAGCTCTCTGTATATGGACATCTTTGATTTGTCTGCCATGTCGATCACTCTCAGTGTATGACATGTTAGGACTCATCTGCCATGTAGCTTCTACCCTGAATATAGATATGTTTCACTACTCTACCATGTAGTTAGCTCTCCGTATATAGACAATCTGGAATGATCAGCCATGTAGCTTGCTGTGTGTACATGAAAATGTTGCAGAACTTGGCCATGTAGCCAGGTCTCTGTATATAGACTAGTTGAACTCATCTTCCTTGTAGCTAGAATTCTGTATATGGAAATGTTGCACTACACTGCCATGTAGCTAGCTCCCTGTATATGGACATATTGGACTTGTTTGCCATGTAGCTATCCCTTTGTACATGGATATGTTGGAACAATCTGTCGAGTAGCTAGGTCTCTGTATATGGACATTTTGTACTTGTCTGCAATGTAGCTAGCTCACAGTATATGACATGTTGGATTCATCTGCCATGTAACTAATACCCAAAATATGGACACATTTTACTACCCTGCCATGTATCTAGCTCTCTGTATATAGACATGTTGGACTCATCTGCCTTGTAGCTAGCCCTCTGTATATAGACATGTATGACTACTCTGCCATGTAGCTAGCTATGTGTATATAGGAAAGATGGACTCAACTTCCTTTTACCTAGAACCCTGTGTAAGGAAATGTTGCACTACCCTTCCATGTAGCCAGATCTCTGTATATAGACAAGTTGGACTCATCTGCCTTGTTGCTAGAACTCTGTATATGCAAATGTTGCACTACCCTGCCATGTAGCTAGCTCTCTGTATATGGACATTATGGACTTGTCAGCCATGTAGTTAGCTGTCTGTACATGAACATGTTGGACTGATCTTCCAAGTAGGTAGTTCTCTATACATGTACATATTGGACTTGTCAGCCATGTAGCTAACTCTCATGGTATGGAAACGTTGGGCACATCTGCCATGTAGCTAGAACTCTGTATATGGAAATGTTGCACAACCCTGCCATATACCTAGCTCGATGTATATGGACACATTGGACACATTTGCCATGTATCTCGAACACTGTTTATGGAAATGTTGCACTACCCTGCCAAGTAGCTCACTCTCTGTATATGAACATGTTGGACTTGTCTGCCATGTAGTTAGCTCTCAGTATATGGACACGTTGGACTCATTAGCCAGGTAGGTAGCACTCTTTATATGGGCATGTTGGACTACTCTGTCATGTAGGTAGCTTTCTGTATATGGAAAATTTGGCCAAGTTTGCTATGTAGCTAGCTCTGAGGGTATGGACATGTTGGACTCATCTGCCATGTAGCTAAAACACTGTATATGAAAATGTTGCACTACCCTGACAAGTAGCTAGATCTCTCTATATGAACATATTGGACTTGTCTGTCATGTAGCTAGCTCTCAGTATGTGAACACTTTGGTGTCATCTGCCATGTAGCTTGAACTCTGTATATGGATATGATGCACTAAACTTCCAAGTAGCTAGCTGTCTGTATATGGACATTTTGGACTCATCTGACATTTAGTTAGCTCTGTGTGCATGGATATTTTGGACTACTCTGCCATGTAGCTAGCTCTCAGTGTATGGACATGTTGGGCACATCTGCCATGTAGATAGAACTCCGTATATAGAAATGTTGCACTACTCTGCCATGTATCTAGTTCTCTGTACATAGACAAGTTGGTCTCATCTGCCTTGTAGCTAGAACTCTGTATATGGATATGTTGCACTACCCTGCCATGTAGATAGCTCTCTATATACGGACAAATTGGACACATTTGCCATGTAGCTCGAACACTGTATATGGAAATGTTGCACTACCCTGTCATGTAGTGACCTCTGTGTATATAGACAAGTTGGACTCATTTGCTTTGTAGCTAGAACTCTGTATATGGAAATGTTACACTACACTGCCATGTAGATAGCTCTCTGTATATGGAGATTTTGGACTCATTAGCCAGGTAGTTAATACCCTGTATATGGTATGTTGGACTACTCATCCATGTAGCTATCTCTCAGTATATGAACTCTTCAGACTCATCTGCATTGTAGCTTGAACTCTGTATATGGAAATGATTCTCTACTTTGCTATTTTGCTAGCTCTTTGTATATGGCTATTTCGGAATAGTCTAACATGTAGCTACCTCTCTGGGCATGGATATTTTGGAATGATCTGCAATGTAGGTAGCTGTCACTATATGGACACTTTGGACACATCTGCCATGTAGTTAGTACTCTGTATATGGAAATGTTGCACTAGTCTGCCATGTAGTTAGCTCTCTGTATATAGACAAGTTGGACTCATCTGCCTTGTAGCGAGAACTCTGTATATGCAAATGTTGTACTTCCCTGCCATGTATCTAGCTCTCTGTATAAGAACATTATGAACTCGTGTGCCATGAAGCTAGTTCTTTGTACAAAAATATGTTGGAATGATCTTCCATGTAGGTAGATCTCTGTAAATGTACATATTAGACGTGTCAGCCATGTAGCTAACTCTCAGTATATGGACTCATTGGACATATTTGCCATGTAGCTAAAACTCTGTATAAGGAAATGTTTCACTACCCTGCCATGTAGCTAACTCGATGTATATGGACACGTTGGACACATTTGCCATGTAGCTTAAACACTGTTTATGGAAATGTTGCACTACCTTGCCAAGTAGCTCGCTTTCTGTATATGAACATATTGGACTTGTCTGCCATGTAGTTAGCTCTCAGTATATGGACACGTTGGACTCATTAGCCAGGTAGGTAGTAAGCTTTATATGGACATGTTGGACTACTCTGTCATGTATGTAGCTTTCTGTATATGGACATTTTGGACTTGTCAGCAATGTAGCTAGCTCTCAGTATATGACATATTGAATTCATTTGCCATGTAGGTAGTACCCTATATGTGGACATGTTGGACTACCCTGCCATGTAGCTAGCTTTCTGTATATAGGCATGTTGGATTCATCTGCCTTGTAGCTAGCCTTCCGTATATAGACATATTGGACTACTCAGCCATGTAGCTAGCTGTCTGTATATAGACAAGTTGGACTCATCTGCTTTGTAGCTAGAACTCTGTATATAGAAATGTTGTAGTATCCTGCCATAGAGCTAGTGCTCTGTATATGGATACGTTGGACTCATCTGTCATGTAGCCAGTACCCTGTATATGGACATGTTGGACTACTTTGCCATGTATCTATCTCTCAATATATGGGCAAATTGGACTCATCGGCCTTGTATCTAAAAGTCTGTATACGGAAATGTTTCACTACACTGCCATGTTTCTTGCTCTTTGTATATAGACATGTTTGAATCATCTGCCTTGTAGCTAGCCCTATGTGTATAAACATGGTGTAATACTCTGCTATGTAGTTAGTTCTCAGTATATTGACAAGTTGGATTCATTGGCCTTGTAGTTAGAACTCTGTATATGGAAATGTTTCACTACTATGCCATGTAGCTAGCTCTCTGTACATAGACAAGTTGGAGTCATCTGACTTGTAGCTAGAACTCTGTTTATGGAAATGTTAAACTTCCCTGCCATTTAGCTAGTTCTCTATATAGAGAAGTTGGACTGATATGCCTTGTAGCTAGAACTCTGTATATTCAAATGTTGCACTACTCTGCCATGTAGTTAGCTCTCTGTAAATAGACAAGTTGGACTTATCTTCCTTGTAGTTAGAACTCTGTATATTGAAATGTTGCACTACCCTGCCATGTAGATAGCTCTCTGTATAGAGAGAAGTTGGAGTCATCTTCCTTGTAGCTAGAACTCTGTATATGGAAATGTTGGACTGATTTGCCATGTATGTAGCACTCACTATGTAGACATGTTGAAAACATCTACCATTTATCTAGAATTCTGTATATGGAAATTTTGCACTACCCTGATACCTAGCTAGCTCTCTATATATGGATATTTTGTACTACTCTGTGATGTAACTAGCTCACTGTACATGGATATGTTGGGATGATCTGCCAAGTAGGTATCTTTCTGTATATGAACATATTGGATTTGTCTGCCATGTACCTAGCTCTCATTATATGGACATGTTGGCTTCATTAGCCAGGTAGCTAGTACCCTGTATATGGACAAGTTGGACTATTCTGCCATGTAGCTAGCTCTCAGTATATGGACACATTTGACACATCTGCCATGAAGCTAGAACTCAGTACATGGAAATGTTGCACTTACATGCCATGTAGCTAGATCTCTGTATGTGAACATTTTGGACTTGTATGCCATGAAGTGAACTCTCAGTATAAGTACACGTTGGATACATCTTCCATGTAGCTAGTACCCTGTATATGGTCATGTTGGACTACTCTGCAATGTAGCTAGCTCTCAGTATATGGTCACGTTAGACACATATGCCTTGAAGCTAGAACTGTGTACATGGAAATGTTGCACTATCCTGCTAAATAGCTCCCTGTCTGTATATGAACATATTGGACTTGTCTGCCATGTCGCTAGCTCTCATTATATGTACTCGTTGGAAACATTTTCCATGTAGCTTGTGCTCTTTATATGGACATGTTGGCCTATTCTACTATGTAGCTAACTCTCTGTATATGGACATTTTAGACACATCTGACATGTAGCTAGCTCTCTGTGGATGGATATTTAGAACTGATCTTCCATGTAGGTAGCTCTCAGTGTATGGACATGTTGGAAACATCTGCCATGTAGCTAGAAATCTGTATATGGAAATGTTGCACTACCGTGCCATGTAGCTAGCTCTCTGGATAAGAACATACTGGACACATATGCCATGTAGGTAATACTCTTTATATGGCCATGTTGGACTACTCAACCAAGTAGCTAGCTCTCAGTATATGAACACTTGAGCTCATAGGCCATGTAGCTTAAACTGTATATATGGAAATGATGCACTACTCTGCCATATAGCTAGCTCTCTGTATATGGACATTTTGGATTCATCTGACATGTAGCTAGGTCTCTGTGCATGGATATTTAGGACTGATCTGCCATGTAGGTAGCTCTCTGTATAGGAACATGTTGGACACATCTGACATGTAGCTATAACTCTGTATGTGGAAATGTTGCACTACCCTGCCATGTAGCTCGCTCAGTGTATATGGACATTTTGGACACATCTGACATTTAGCTAGCTCTCTGAACATTGATATTTAGGACTGTTCTGCCACATAGGTAGCTCTCAGTATATAGTAAAGTTGGATTCATCTGCTTTCTGGCTAGAATTCTATATATGGAAATGTTGCACTACCCAGCCATGTACCTTGCTCTCTGTATATAAACAAGTTGGACTCATCTGCCTTGTAGCTAAAACTCTGTATATGGAAATGTTGCACTACCCTGCCATGTAGCTAGCTTTCTGTATAGGGACATTTTGGACTCGTCTGCCTTGAAAATAAAACTAAATGGCATATGTGTGCAATGTGTCTATACACTGAGAGCTAGATACCTGGCAGAGTAATCCAACAAGTCCATATACAAGGTACTAGCTACATGGCAGATGCGTCCAAATTGTCTATATATACTGAGAGCTAGCTATATGGCAGACAAGTCCAATATGTTCATACCCAGAGAACTATCTACTTGGTAGATCAGTTAACCATATCCATATACAGAGAGCTAGTTACATGACAAGGTTGTGTAATATTTCCATATACAGAGTTCTAGCTACAAGTCAGATGAGTCCAACTTTTCTATCTACTGAGAGATAGCTACATGTCAGAGTAGTCCAACATGTCCATATAAAGGCTACAAGTTATATGACATATGAGTGCAATATGTCCTTATTTGGAGAGCTAGCTACATGGTAGGGTAGTGCAACAATTCCATATACAGAGTTCCAGCTAGATGGCAGATGTGTCCAACTTGTCCATATACTGAGAACTAGCTAGCTACATGGCAGAGTAGTCCAATATGTTCATATATAGGGTACTAGCTACATGGCAGAAGGGTCCAACATGTTCATATACAGAGAGCTACCTACTTGGTAGATCAGTCCAACATATCCATTTACAGAGAGTTAGATACAGG
>NW_006408755.1:1578191-1585075 GCF_000296735.1 Chrysochloris asiatica
ACATGTTCATATACAGAGAGCTACCTACTTGGTAGATCAGTCCAACATATCCATTTACAGAGAGTTAGATACAGGATAGACGAGTCCAAAATGTCCCTATACAAAGACATGGCAGCCTAGTGCAACGTTTCCATATACAGAGTTCAAACTTCAAGGCCGATGGGTCCAACTTGTCTATATACAGAGAGCCAGATTCATGGCAGAGTAGTGCAACATTTCTATATACAGAGTTCTAGCTACATGACAGTTGTGTCCAACGCGTCCATACACTGAGAGATAGAAACATGGCAGAGTAGTCCAACATGTCCATATACAAAGTAATAGCTACATGGCAGATTAGTCCAACATGTCCATATACTGAGAGATAGCTACATGACAGAGGAGTACAATATGTTCATATACAGAAAGCTAGCCATATGTCAGTTTAGTTGAACATTTTCATTTACAGAGTTCTAGCTACAAGGCAGATGAGTCCTACTTGTCTATATACTGAGAGCTAGCTACATGGCAGACAAGTCCAATATGTTCGTATAGAGAGAGCTACCTACTTGGTAGGTCAGTCCAACATACCCATATACAGAGCGCTAGCTACATGGCAGGGTAGTGCAACATTTCCATATACAGAGTTCTAGATACAAGGCCAATAAATACAACTTGTCTATATACTGAGAGCTAGATACATGGCAGACAAGCTCAATATGTTCATATACAGAGAGCTACCGACCTGGTAGATCACTCCAACATATCCATGTACAGAGAGATAGCTACATGGCAGAAGAGTACAAAATGTCCATATAAAAAGAGCTAGATATATGGCAGGGTAGTGCAACATTTCCATATATAGAATTCTAGCTACAAGGCAGATGAGTCCAACTTGTCTACATACAGAGAGCTAGCTACATGGCAGAATAGTGCAACGTTTCTATATACGGAGTTCTATCTACATGGCAGATGTGCCCAACATGTCCATACACTGAGAGCTAGCTACATGGCAGAGTAGTCCAAAATGTCCATATACAGGATACTAGCTACATGGCAGATGAGTCCAACATGTCCATATACTGAGAGCGAACAACATGACAGAGAAGTCTAATATGTTCATACAAAGAAAGCTATCTATATGGCAGTTTAGTGCAACATTTCTATATATAGGGTTCTAGCTACAAGGCAGATGAGTCCAACATGTCTATATACTGAGAGATAGCTACATGGCAGACAAGTACAATATGTTCATATACAGAGAGATACCTACTTGGTAGATCAGTCTAATGTATCGATGTTCAGACAGCTAGCTACATGGCAGAGAAGTTCAAAATGTCCACTTACAGAGAAATAGCTACATGGCAGCCAAGTCCAACATGTCCATATATTGATACCTAGCTAGATGTCAGAAAATTACAATATGTTCTTATACAGAGAGCTAGCTACATGGCAGGGTAATACAACATTTCCATATACAGTGTTCTAGCGACAAGGCAGATGAGTCCATCTTGTCTATATACAGAGAGCTAGCTACATGACAGAGTAGTGCAACATTTCCATATACAGAGTTCTAACTACATGGCAGATGTGTCCAACATGTCCTGAGAGATAGCTACATGTCAGAGTAGTCCAACATGTCCATATACATGGTACTAGTTACATGGCATAGGATTCCTACATGTCCATATACTGAGATCTAGCTACATGGCAGACAAATCCAATATGTTCATGTACAGAGACCTAGCTACGTGACAGTGTAGTGCAACATTTCCATATACAGTGTCTTAGCTACACGGCAGATGACTCCAACTTGGGTATATACTGAGAGATAGCTACATGGCACACAAATCCAATATGTTCATATACATAGAAATACCTACTTGGTAGATCAGTCCAACATATCCATGTAGAGAGAGCTAGCTACATGGCAGATGAGTCCAAAATATCCATATAAGGAGCAATAGCTACATGGCAGTGTAGTGCAACATTTCCATATACAAAGTCCTAGCTACAAGTCAGATGAGTCGAACTTGTCTTTAAAAAGAGAGCTAGCTACATGGCAGAGTAGTGAAACATTTACAGATACAGAGTTCTAGCTACATGGCAGATGTTTCCAAAGTGTCCATACCCTGCGAGGAAGCTATATGGAAGAGTAGTCCAACATGTCCATATTCAGGGTAGTAGCCACACGGCAGATGAGTCCAACATGTCCTCATATTGAGAGCTAGCTGCATGGCTGATAATTCCAATATGTTCATATACACAGAGCTAACTACATGGCAGGGTAGTGCAAAATTTCCTTAAACAGGGTTTTAGCTACAAGGCAGATGAGTCCAACTTGTTTATATGCTGAGAGCTAGCTACATGGTAGACAAGTACAATATGTTCATATACAAAGAGCTACTTACTTTGTAGGACACACCAACATATCCATGTACAGAGAGATAGCTACATAGCAGACGAGTCCATAATTTCCATATATACAGAACTAGGTAAATGGCAGGGTAGTGTAACATTTCCATATAAAGAGCTCCAGCTATATGGAATATGAGTCCAACATGTCTATATAAAGTTAGCTAGCTACATGGCAGTACAGTGCAACATTTCCAGATACAGAGTTCTAGACCCATGGCTCATGTGTCCAATGTGTCCATACACAGAGAGCTGTCCATATACTGAGAACTAGCTACTTGGAAGAGTAGTCCAACATGTCCATATACAGGGTACCAGCTTTATAGCAGATGAGTGCAACATGTCCATATAATGAAGAGCTAGCTACATGGTAGGCAATTCCAATATGTTCATATGCAGAGAGCTAGCTACATGGAAGTGTAGTGCAACATTTCCGTATACAGAGTTCTAACTACACGGCAGATGAGTCCAACTTGTCTATATACTAAGAGCTAGCTACATTGCAGACAAGTCCAATATGTCCATATACGGAGAGCTCGCTACATGGCAGGATAGTAAACATATCCATGTACAGAGAGCTAGCTATAAGCAGATAAGTCGAATTTGTGTATATACAGAGAGCTAGCTACTTTATAGATCATCCCTGTCCTACTTTATAGATCAGTCCAACATATTTAGGTACAGAGAGCTAGCTACATGGCAGACGAGTCCAAAATGCCCATATACACAGAGCTAGCTACATGGCAGGATAGTACAACATTTCCATGTACAGAGTTCTAGCTACAAGCAGATGAGTCGAACTTGTCTATATACAGAGAGCTATCTACATGGCAGGGTAGTGCAACATTACCATATGCAGAGTTCTAGCTACAAGGCAGATGTGTCCAACGTGTCCATATACTGAGAGCTAACTACATGGCAGAGTAGTGCAATGTGTTTATATACAGGGTACTAGCTACATGGCAGATGAGTCCTACATGTCCATATACTGAAAGCTAGCTACATGGCAGAAAACTCCAATATCTTCATATACACAGAGGGTGCTACATAGCAGGGGAGTGCAAAATTTCCATATACAGAGTTCTAGCTACAAGGATGATGATTCCAACTTGACTATATTCTGGGAGCTAGCTAAATGGCAGACAAGTCCAATATGTTCATATACTGAAAGCTACCTACATGGAAAATCAGTCCAAAATATCCATGTACAAAAAGCTATCTATCTACATGGCAGACGAGTCCAAAATGATCAAAAACAGAGACTTAGCTACCTGGCAGGGTAGTGCAACATTTCCATATACAGACTTCTAGCTACAAGGCAGATGAGTTCAACTTGTCTATATACAGAAAGCTAGCTACATGGCAGAATAGTGCAACATATCCATATGCAGAGTTCTTGCTACAAGGCAGGTGAGTCCATCTTGTCTATATACTGAGAGCTAGCTACATGACAGACAAGTCCAATATGTTCATATACAGAGAGCTACCTTCTTGGTAGATCAGTCCAACATATCCATATACAGAGAGCTGGCTACATGGCACATGATCCAAAATGTCCATATACACAGAGCTAGCTACCTGGCAGGGTAGTGCAACATTTCCATATACAGAGTTCTAACTAAAAGGCAGATGAGTCCAACTTGTCTAAAAACAGAGAGCTAGCTACGTGGCATTGTAGTGCAACATTTCCATATGCAAAGTTGTAGCTACAAGGCTGAGGACTCCAACTTGTGTATATACTGAGAGCTTGCTACATGGGAGACAAGTCCAATATGTTCATATACAGAGAGCTACCTACTGGGTAGACTAGTTCAACCTATCCATGTACAGAGAGCTAGCTACATGGTAGACGAGTCCAAAATGTCCATATATAAGGCTTAACTACATGCGAGGGTAGTGCAACATTTCCATATACAGAGTTCTAGCTACAAGGCAGATGAGTCCAACTTTTCTACATACAGTGAGCTAGCTACATAGCAGAGTAGTTCAACATTTCCATATACAGAGTTGTACCTACATGGCAAATGTGTCTAATGTGTCTATATACTGAGAGCTAGCTATATGGCAGACAAGTCCAATATGTTCATATACAAAGTGCTAGCTACATGGCAGGGTAGTGCAACATTTCCATATAGAGTTCAAGCTACAATGCAGATGAGACCAAAGTTTTCATATACTGAGAGCTAGCTACATGGCAGATATATCCAATGTTTCCATATACTGAGAACTAGGTACATGGCAGACAAGTCCAATATGTTTATATACAGAGAGCTAACTACTTGGCAGATCAGTCCACAAATACACGTACAGAGAGCTAGCTATATAGCAGACGAGTCCAAAAAGTGCATAAAGAGAGCTAGCTACATGGCACTGTAGTTCAACATTTCCATATACATAGTTCTAGCTACATGGCAGATATTTCCAAAGTGTCCATATATTGAGAGCTAACTTCATGTCAAACTAGTCCAAAATGTACATATACAGAGAGCTAGCTACATGGCAGGGTAGTTCATCATTTCCATATACATAGTTCTAGCTAAAAGGCAGATGAGTCCCTAGTGTTCATATATTGAGACCTAACTACATTGCAGAGTAGTTCAACATGTCCATATACAGAGTTCTAGCTACATGTCAGATGTGAACAACGTGTCCATATACTGAGAGCTAGCTACATGGCAGAGTAGCCCAACATTTACATATAAAGGTTACTAGCTACATGGCCGATGAGTCAAAATATCCATATACATAACAGTGTTGTGCAATATTTCCATATTCAGAGTTCTAGCTACAAGGCAGATGAGTCCAAGATGTCTAGATACAGATAGCTAGCTCAATGACAGGGTAGTGCAACATTTTTATATACAGAGTTCTAGCTATATGGCAGATGTGTCCAACATTTCCATATACTGAAAGTTAACTACATGGCAAATGAATCCAACATGTGTATATATAGAGGACTACCTCCCTTGCTAATGAGTACAACATGTCCATATACTGAGAGCTAGCATTATGTCAGACAAGTCCAATATGTTCATATACAGGGAGCTATCTACTTGGCATATCAGTCCAACATATCCATGTATAGAAAGCTAGCTACATGGCAGACAATTTCAAAATGTCCATATACAGAGAGCTAGATACATGGCAGGGTAGTGCAAAATATTCATATACAAAGTTATAGCTACAAGGCAGATGAATCCAAATTCTCTGTATAAGGAGACCTAGCTACATGACACAGTAGTGCAACATTTACATATAAAGAGTTCTAGCTACATGGCAGATGTGACCAACATGTCCATATCCTTAGAGATAGCTACATGACAGACAAGTCCAATATGTTCATATACAGAGAGTTAGCTTCATGGAAGTGTAGTCCAACATGTCCATATACAGAGTTCTGGCTACATGGCAGATGTGTCCTACGTGTACATATACTGATAGCTAGCTACATGGCAGAGTAGTCCAATATGTCCATATAGAAGGTACTAGCTACATGGAGGATGAGATCAACATGTCCATATACTGAGAGCTAGCTACAGCCAGACAAGTCCAGTATGTTCACATAAAGAGAGCTATCTTCTTGGCAGGGTAGTGCATCATTTCGATAAACAGAGTTCTAGCTACAAGGCAGATGAGTCCAACTTGTCTCTATACAGAAAGATAGCTATATGGCAGAGTAGTGCAACATTTCCATATACAGAGTTCTAGCTACATGACAGATGTGTCCAACGTGTCCATACACTGAAAGCTAGCTGTATGGCAGAGTAGTCCAACATGTCCATATACAGGGTACTAGTTACATGCCAGATGTGACCATAGTGTCCATATACTGAGAGCTAGCTACATGGCAGACAAGTCCAATATTTTCATATACAGAGAGCTACCTTCTTGGCAGATTAGTCCAACATATCCATGTACATAGAGCTAGCTACATGTTAGATGAATCCAAAATGTCCATATAAAGAGAGGTAGCTACATGGCCGTGTATTGTACATGCTCATCTGACTTGTATGAGCATGTTACATGGCAGCATTTCCATTTACAGAGTCTAACTCCATGGCAGATGATTCCAAGGTGTCCATATATTGAGAGCTAGCTATATGGCAGACCAGTCCAATATGTTCACATACAGAGAGCTACCTACTTGACAGATCAGTCCACATATCCAAGTACAGCAAGCGAGCTACATGGCAGTTGTGTCCAAAATGTCCATATACAGAGATCTAGCTACATGGCATGGTAGTGCCATATTTCCATATACAGAGTTCTAGCTACAAGGCAGATGAGTACAACTTGTTTATATACAGAGAGATAGCTACATGACAGAGTAGTGCAACATTTCCATATAAAGAGTTCTAGCTACATGGCAGATGTGACCAAAATTTCTATATACAGAATGCTAGCTACATTGCAGAAGTTTTCAATGTGCCCAATACTGAGAGATAGCTAAATAGCACACAAGTCCAATATGTTCATAAACAGAGAGCTAC
>NW_006408755.1:1587695-1589534 GCF_000296735.1 Chrysochloris asiatica
TCATATACAGAGAGCTACCTACTTTGCAGATCAGTCCAACATATCCATGTACTGAGAGCTATCTACATGGCAGATGCATCCAACATGTCCATATACTGAGAGTAAGCTCCAAGGCAGATGATTCCAATATGTTCATATACAGACAGCTAACTACTTGGCAGATCAGTCCAACATATCCATGTACTGAGAGTTACCAACATGTCAGATGATCCCAACGTGTCCATAAACTGAGAGCTAGCTACCTGGCAGAGTAGTTGAACATGTTCATATACAGGGTACTAGCTTCATGGCAGATTAGTCCAACATGTGCATACACTGAGAGATAGCTACATGGGAGAGAAGTCCAATATGTTCATATATAGAGAACTCGCTACATAGCAGAGTAATGCAACATTTCCATATACAGAGTTCTAGCTGCATGGCAGATGTGTCCAATGTGTCCATGTACTGAGAGCTAGCTACATGGCAGAGTAGTCCAACATAAACATATACAGTGTACTACCTCCATGGCAGATAAGTCCAACATGTCCATACACTGCGAGCTAGCTACATGGAAGATAAGTCCAATATGTTTCATATACAGAGAGCTACCTACTTGGAAGATCAATGTAACATATCCATGTACAGAGCTAGATAAATGGCAGACAAGTCCAAAATATCCATATACAGAGAGCTAGCTACATGGCAGATGTGTCCAACGTGTCCATGATCAGAGCACTTGCTTCATGGCAGATTAGTCCAATATGTTCATATATCCATGTACAGAGAGTTAGCTACATGGCAGCGTTGTGCAACATTTCCATATACAAAGTTCTAGATACATGTTAGATGTGTCCAAAATATCCATATACAGAGTGCTACCTACATGGCAGTGTAGTGCATCATTTCCTTATACAGAGTTCAAGCTACATGGAAGATCAGTCCAAATTGTGCATATACTGAGAGCTAGCTACATGACAGAGTAGTAAAACATGTCCATATGTAGAGTTCTAGCTACATGGCAGATGTGTCCAAAGTGTCCATATACTCAGAGCTAGCTAAATGGCAGGCAAGTGTAATATGTTCATATACAGAGAGCTAGCTACATGGCAGGGTAGTGCAACATTTATATATACAGAGTTCTAGCTACATGATAGATGTGTTCAACGTGTCCATATACAGAGAGCTAGCTACATGGCAGGGTAGTGCAACATTTCCATATACAGAGCTCTAGCTACAAGGCAGATGAGTCCAACTTGTCTATATACAGATACCTAGCTACATGACATGGTAGTGCAACATTGCCATATGCAGAGTTCTAGCTACAAGGCAGATGAGTCCAACTTGTCCATATATTGAGAGCTAGCTACATGTAAGACGAGTCCAAAATGTCCATATAGAGTGCTAGCAAAATGGCAGCGTAGTGCATCATTTTCATATACAGAGTTCAAGCTACATGGCAGATGAGTCCAAAGTGTCCTTATTGTAAGAGCTATCTTCATGTGAGAGTAGTCCAACATATCCGTATACAAGGTACTAGCTAGAAGGCAGAGGAGTCAAACTTCTCTATATACAGAGAGCTAGCTACATGGCAGAGTAGTGCATCATTTCCATATACAGTTTCAAGCTACATGGTTGATGGGTCCAACTAGTCTATATAAAGAGAGCTAGATACATGGCAGAGTAGTACAACATGTCTATATACAGGGTACTAGCTACTGGCAGATGAGACCCACATATCCATACACTGAGAGCTAGCTGCATGGCAGACAAGTCCAATATGTTCATAAACAGAGAGCTAACTACATGGCAGGGTAGTGCAACATTTCCATATACAGAGTTCTAGCTTCATTGCAGATG
>NW_006408755.1:1589830-1600658 GCF_000296735.1 Chrysochloris asiatica
GTCCAACGTGTCCATATACTGAGAGATAGATACGTGTCAGAGTAGTCCAACATGTCCATATACAGGGTATGAGCTTCATGGCAGATGAGTCCAACATGTCCATATACTGAGAAGTAGCTACATGGCAGACAAGTCCAATATGTTAATATACAGAGAGCTAGCTACATGACAGTGTCGTGCAACATTTCTCTATACAGGGTTTTAACTACAAGGCAGATGACTTCAACTTGTTTATATACTGAGAGCTAGCTACATGACACACAAGTCCAACATGTTATTATACAGAGATCTACCTATTTGTCAGGTAAGTCCAACATATCCATGTACAGAGAGATAGCTACATGGCAGACAAGTCCAAAATGTCCATGAACAGAGAGCTAGCTAAATGGCAAGGTTGTTCAACATTTCCATATACAGAGTTCTAACTACAAGGCAGATGAGTCGAACTTGTATATATACAGAGAGCTAACTACAAGGCAGGGTAGTGCAACTTTTTCATACACAGAGTTCTAGATTCATGGCAGATGTGTACACCGTGTCCATATACTGAGAGCTAGCTACACGGCTGACAAGTCCAATATGTTCATATACAGGGAGCTACCTATTTGCGCATCATTCCAACATATCCATGTACAGAGAGCTAACTACATGGCAGACAAGTCCAAAATGTCCATATATAGAAAGCTAGTTACATGGAACCCTATTGCAACATTTTCATATAGAGTGTTCTAGCTACATGACAAATGTGTCCAACGTGACTATATACTGAGAGTTACCTACATGGCAGATCAGTCCAAATACCCATGCACTACTCTGCCATGTAGATATCTCTCCGAATATAGACAAGGTGGACTCATCTGCCTTGTAGCTAGAATTCTGTATATGGAAATGTTGCACTACCCAGCCATGTAGCTAGCTCTCTGTATATAGACACGTTGGACTCATTGGCATTGTAGCTAGGTCTCTGTGTATGCAAATGATGCACTACACTTCCATGTAGCTAGCTCTCTGTATATGGACATTTTGGACACATCTGCCATGTAGCTAGAACTCTCTATATGGAAATATTGCACGACTCTGCCTTGTAGCTAGCTCTCTCTATTTGGACATTTTGAACTCGTGTGCCATTTAGCTAACTCTCTGTACATGGATATGTAGTACTGATCTGCCAAGTAGGTAGCTCTCTGTATATGAACATATTGGACTTGTCTGCCATGCAGCTAGCTCTCAGTATATGGAGATGTGGACTCATCTGCTATGTAGCTATCTCTCTGTATATGGGCATTTTGTACATGACTGCTATGTATCTGGCTCTCAGTATATGGACATGTTGGACTCATCTGCAATGTAGCTAGGTCCCTTTATATAGACATGTTGCACTACTCTGCCATGTAACTAGCTCTCTGTATATGGACAGTTTGGACTCGTCTGCCATGTAGCTAGCTCTGTGTACATGGACAGGTTGGACTGATCTATCATGTAGGTAGCATTCTTTATATGATCATACTGTACTTTTCTGTCATGTAGCTAGCTCTCAGTATATGGACACATTGGAAACATTTGCCATGTAGCTTGAACTCTGTATATGACAATGTTTCAATACTCTGCCATGTAGCTAGCTTTCAGAATATGTACACTTTGGACACATCTGCCATGTAGCTAGATTTCTGTATATGGAAATGTTTCACTACTCTTTGTATATAGACAAGTTGGACTCATCTGCCTTGTGGTTAGAACACTGTATATGGAATGTTGCACTACCCTGCCCTGTAGCTAGCTCTCTTTATAAGGACATTTTGGATTTGTCTGCCATGTAGCTAGCTCTCTGTTCATGGATATATTGAACTGATCTGTCAAGTAGGTAGCTCTCTGTATATGAACATAATGGACTTGTCTTTCAAGCAACTAGCTCTCAGTTTTTGGACACGTTGGTTACATCTATGTATATAGACAAGTTTGACTCATCTGCCTTGTAGCTAGAGCTTTGTATATGGAAATGTTTCACTACTCTGCCATGTAGCTAGTTCTCTGTATACAGACACATTGGACTCATCTGCCTTGTAGCTAGAATTCTCTATATGGAAATGATGCACAACCCTGCCATGTAGCTAGCTCTCTGTATATGGATATTTTGGACTCATCTGCCATGTAGCTGGCTCTCTGTTCATGGATATGTTGGAATCACCTGCCAAGAAGTCACCTCCCTGTATAAAAACATATTGGACCTGTCTGCCATGTATCTAGCACTCAGTATATGGACACATGGATACATCTGCCTTTTAGCTAGAACTCTGTATATGGAAATGTTGCACTACCCTGCCAAGGAGCTTGATCTCTGTATATAGACAAGTGGGACTCCTCTGCCATGTAGCAAGCTCTATGTACATGGATATATTGGACTGATCTGTCAAGTAGGTAGCTCTGTGTATATGAACATATTGGATTTGTCTGCCATGTAGCTAGCTAGCTTTGAGTTTATGGACACATTGGACACATGTACCTTATAACTACAACTCTGTAAATGGAAATGTTGCACTACGCTGCCGTGTAGCTAGCTCTCAATATATGAGCACTTTGGATTCATCTGTATGTAGCTTGAATCCTGTATCCGTAAATGATGCACTATTCTGTCATGTAGTTAGCTCTCTGTATATGGACATTTGGGACTCGTCTGGCATGTAGCTAGCTCTCTGTGTGTGCATATTTTGGACTGATCTTCCTTATAGCTAGCTCTCAATATATGGACATGTTGGACACATCTGCCATGTACCTAGAACTCTCTATATAAAAATGTTGCACTACACTACTATGTAGCTAGCTCTCTGTATATAGACAAGGTGGACTCTTCTTCCTTGTAACTAGAACTCTGTATATGGAAATGTTGCACGACTGTGCCATGTAGCTAGCTCTCTGTATATAGACAAGTTGGACTCATCTGCCTTGTAGCTAGAACTCTCTGTATACGGAAATGTTGCACGACCCTGCCATGTAGCTAGCTCTCTTTATATGGACATTTTGAACTCATCTGACATTTAACTAGCTATCTGTACATGAATATGTTGGACTGATTTGCCAAGTAGGTAGATCTCTGTATATGAACATATTGGACTTTTCTTTCATGTAGCTAGTTCTCAGTATATTGACACATTTGACACATCTGCCATGTAGCTAGAACTCTCTATATGGAAATGTTGCACTACTCTGCCATGTACATATCTCTCTGTATGTAGACACATTGGACTCATTGGCCTTGTAGCTAGATCTCTGTATATGGAAATGATGCACTACACTTCCATGTAACTAGCTCTCTGTATATGGACATTTTGGAGTCTTCTGACATGCAGCTAGCTCTCTGTGCTTGGTTGTTAGACTGATCTGCCATGTAGCTAGCACTCAGTATATGGACGCGTTGGACACATATGCCATATAGATAGAACTCTGTATATGGAAATGTTGCTGTACCCTGCCATGTAGTTATCCCACTGTATATAAACAAGTTGGACTAATCTGCCTTGTAGCTACAACTCTGTATATGGAAATGTTGCACTACACTGCCATGTATCTACCTCTCTGTATATGGACATTTTGGACTCATCTGCCATGTAGCTATCTCTGTGTACATGGATAGGTTGGACTGATCTGCTATGTAAGTAGCATTCTGTATATGATCATACTGTGCTTTCCTGCCATGTAGTTAGCTTTCAGTATATGGACACATTGGAAACATGTTCCATGTAACTAGATCTCTGTATATGGCAATGTTTCACTACTCTGCCATGTAGCTAGCTCTCTGTATATAGACAAGTTGGACTCATCTGCCTTGTAGCTAGTGTTTTGTATATGGCAATGTTGCACTACTCTGCCATGTAGATAGCTCTTTGTATATAGACACGTTGGACTCATCTGCCTTGTTGCTAGAATTCTGTATATGGAAATGATGCACAACCCTGCCATGTAGCTAGCTCTCTGTGTATGGATATTTTGGACTCGTCTGCCATGTAGCTAGCTCTCAACATATAAACACTTTGGACTCATCTGGATGTAACTTGAATTCTCTATGTGGAAATGATGCACTATACTGCCATGTAGATAGCTCTCTGTATATGGACATTTGGTACTGGTCTGACATGTCGCTAGCTCTCTGTGCTTGGATATTTTGGACTGATCTGCCATGTAGCTAGCTCTCATTATATGGACACGTTGGACACACTGTCATGTACCTAGAACTCTGTATATTGAAATGTTGCACCACACTGCCATGTAGCTATCTCTCTGTATATAGACAAGGTGGACTCTTCTGCCTTGTAACTAGAACTCTGTATATGGAAATGTTGTACTACCCTGCCATGTAGCTAACTCCCTGTATTGAGACATTTTGAAATCATGTGCCATGTAGCTAGCTCTCTGTACATGGATATGTTGGACTGATCTGCCAAGTAGGTAGCTCTATGTATATGAACATATTGGATTTGTCTGCTATCTAGCTAGATCTCAGTATATGGACATGTTGGACTCATTTGCCTAGTAGATAGAACTCTGTACATGGAAATTTTGCACTATCCTGCCATGTATCAAGCTCTCTGTATATGGACATTTTGGGCCAACTGCCATGTAGCTGGTGCTTAGTACATGGACATGTTGGACTCATCTGCAATGTTTCTAGTAACCTTTATATACACATGTTGCACTACTCTGCCATGTAGCTAGCTCTTAGTATATGAACATTGGACTCATTTTCCATGTGGTTTTAACTCTGTATATGGAAATAATGCACTACTCTGCAATGCAGCTAGCTCCCTGTATATAGACAAGTTGGACTTATCTGCCATGTAGCTAGTACCCTGTATAAAGACATATTGGACTACTCGACCATGTAGCTAGCTCTCAGGGTATGAACATGTTGGACACATCTGCCATGTAGCAGCTAGTTCTCTACATAATATGATGGACTGATTTGCCAAGTGGGTAGCTCTCTATATATGAACATATTGGACTTGTCTGCCATGCAGCTATCTCTCAGTATATGGGCACGTTGGACACATCAGCCATGTAGCTAAATGTATATGGAAATGATGCACTACTCTGCCATGTAGGTATCTCTGTATAAGGTCATTTTGAACTCATCTTACATGTTGCTAGCTCTCTTTGCATGGATAATTTTGACTGATCTGCCACGTAGCTAGCTCTAAGTATATGGGCACGTTGGATATATCTGCATGCAGCTAGAACTCTGTGTATGGAAATGTTGCACTACCCTGCCATGTAGCTAGCTCTTGTTATATACACGAGTTTGACTCAGCTGCCTTGTAGCTAGAACTCTGTATATGGAAATGTTACACTACCCTGCCATGAAGCTAGCTCTCTGTATATGGACCATTTGGACTCATCTGTCATGTAGCTAACTCTCTGTACATGAGTATGTTGAACTGATCTGCCATGTAGTTAGCTCTCAGTATATGGACACGTTGGACATATCTGCCATGTAGCTAGGTCTCTGTATATTGAAATATTGCACTGCACTGCAATGTAGCTAGCTCTCTGTATATAGAAACTTTGGGATCATTTGCCTTGTAGCTGGAACTCTGTATATGGAAATAATGCACTACACATCCATGTAGCTAGCTCTCTGTATATGGACATTTTGGACTCATCTGACATGTAGCTAGCTCTCTGTTCATGGATATGATGGACTGATCTGCTAAGTAGGCAGTTCTCTGTATATGAACATATTGGACTTGTCTGCCATGTAGCTTGCTCTCAGTATATGGACATGTTGGATACATCTACCATGTAACTAGAACACTGTATGTGGAAATGTTGCATTACTCTGCCATGAAGCAAGCTCTCTGTATAAAGACAAGTTGGACTCATTTGCCTTTTAGCTAGAATTCTGTATAAGGAAATGATGCACTACACATACATGTAGGTAGCTCTCTGAATATGGACATTTTGGACTCGTCTGACATGTAGCTAGCTCTTTGTTCATGGAAATGATGGAATGACCTGCCAAGTAGGCAGTTCTCTGTATATGAACATATTGGACTTGTCTGCCATGTAGCTTGCTCTCAGTATATGGACATGTTGGATACATTTACCATGTAACTAGAACACTGTATGTGGAAATGTTGCATTACTCTGCCATGAACCAAGCTCTCTGTATATAGACAAGTTGGACTCATCTGCCTTGTAGCTAGAACTCTGTATATGGACATTTTGGACTCGTCTGACATGTAGCTATCTCTCTGACATGGATATGTTGGACTAATCAGCGAAGTAGGTAGATCTCTGTATGTTAACATATTGGACTTGTCTTCCATGTAGCTAGCTCTCAGTTTATGGATACATTGGACACATCTGTCTTGTAGCTAGAACTCTGAATATGGAAATATTGCACAACCCTGCCATGTAGGTATCTCTCTGTATATAGACAAGTAGGACTCTTCCGCCTTGTAGCTACAACTCTGTATATGGAAATGTTGCACTACCCTGCCATGTAGCTAGCTCTCTGTATATGGACATTTTGGATTCGTCTGCCATGTAGCTAGTTCTTAGTATATGGACACATCTTCCTTGTAACTACAACTCTGTATATGGAAAGGTTGGACTACGCTGCCATGCAGCTAGCTCTCAACATATGAACACTTTGGATTCACCTGGATGTAGCTTGAATTCTGTATATGGAAATGTTGCACTATTCTGCCATGTCGATAACTCTCTGTATATGGTCATTTGGGATTTTATGCCTTGTAGGTAGCTCTCTGTATATAGATATGTTGGAATTATCTGACATGTAGCTAGCTCTTTGTATATTGACATTTGTGACTTATCTGCCATGTAGCTAGCTCTAAGTATATGGACACGTTGCACACATCTGCCAAGTACCTAGAACTCTGTATATAGAAATGTTGCACTGCACTGCCATGTAACTAGCTCTCTGTACATAGACAAGGTGGACTCTTCTGCCCTGTAACTAGAACTCTGTATATGGAAATGTAGTACTACTCTGTTATGTAGTTAGCTCTCTGTACTTGGACATTTTGAACTTGTGTGCCATTTAGCTAGCTCTCTTTAAATGGATATGTAGGACTGATCTGCCAAGTAGTTAGCTCTATGTATATGAACATATTGGACTTGTCTGCCTTGTAGCAAGCTCTCAGTATATGGACATGTTGGACACATCTGCCTTGTAGCTAAAACTCTGTATATGGAAATGTTGCACTTCCCTGCCATTTAGCTAGCTCTCTGTGAATGGACATTTTGGACTCGACTGCTATGTAGCTGACTCATAGTATATTGACATGTTGGACTCATCTGCAATGTATCTAGTACCCTTTATATAGACATGTTGCACTACTCTGCTATGTAGCTAGCTCTCAGTATATGAGCACTTTGGACTTATCTGCCATGTGGCTTCAACTCTGTATATGGAAATGTTGCACTACCCTGCCATGTAGCTAGCTCTCTGTATACACAAGTTTGACTCATCTGCCTTGTAGCTAGAACACTGTATATGGAAATGTTTCACTACCCTGGCATGTAGCTAGCTCTCCGTATATGGACCTTTTGGACTCGTCTGCCATGTAGCTAGTTCTCTGTACATAGATATGTTGAACTGATCTGCTATGTAGTTAGCTCTCAGTATATGGACAAGTTGGACACATCTGCCTTGTAGGTAGAACACTGTATATTGAAATGTTGTACTACACTGCCATGTAGATAGCTCTCTGTATATGGACACGTTGGAGTCATCTGCCTTATAGCTCTGCAAAGTTGTCAGTTCTCTGTATATGAACATATTGAACTTGTCTGCCATGTAGTTAGCTCTCAGTAAATGGACATGTTGGACACATGTGCCATGTAGCTAGAACTCTGTATATGGAAATGTTGCACTACCCTGCCATGTAGCTAGCTCTCTGTATACACAAGTTTGACTCATCTGCCTTGTAGGTAGAACACTGTATATTGAAATGTTGCACTACACTGCCATGTAGATAGCTCTCTGTATATGGACACGTTGGAGTCATCTGCCTTATAGCTAGAATACTGTATATGGATATGATGCACAACCCTGACATTTAGCTAACTCTCTGTATATGGACGCTTTTGACACATCTGCCATGTAGCTAGAACCCTGTATATGGAAATTTTCCACTACCTTGCCATGTAGCTAGCTCTCTGTATATGGAAATTTTGAACTCGTCTGCCATGTAGCTACATCTCTGTTCATGGATATGTTAGACAGCTCTGCAAAGTTGGCAGTTCTCTGTATATGAACATATTGGACTTGTCTGCCATGTAGCTAGCTCTCAGTATATAGACATGTTGGACACATGTGCCATGTAGCTAGAACTCTGTATATGGAAATGTTGCACTATCCTGCCATGTAGCTAGCTCTCTGTATATGGACAATTTGGTCTCATCTGACATTTGGCGAACTCTCTGCACATGAATATGTTGGACTGATCTGTCAAGCAGTTAGTTCTCTCTATATGAACATATTGGACTTGTATACCATGTAGGTAGCTCTCAGTATATGGACATGTTGGACACATCAGACATGTAGCTAGAACTCTGTATATGGACATGTTGGACTACTCTACCATGTATCAATCTCTCAGTATATGAACACTTCGTTCTCATCTGTCATGTATCTTGAACTCTGTTTTTGGAAATGATGCACTACGTGCTATATAGCTAGCTCTCTGTATATAGACATTTAGGACTCATGTGACATGTAGATAGCTCCTTGTGCATGGATATTTTGGACTAATCTGCCATGTATCTTGCTCTCAGTATATGGACATGTTGAACACATCTGCCATGTAGCTTGAACTCTGTATATGGAAATGTTGCACTACCCTTCCATGTTGTTTGCTCTCTATATATAGACAAGTTGGACTCATCTGCCTTGTAGCTAGAACTCTGTATATGGAAATGTTGCACTACCCTGCCATGTAGCTAGCTCTCTGTATATG
This sequence comes from Chrysochloris asiatica, assembly GCF_000296735.1. Taxonomy (NCBI): domain Eukaryota; kingdom Metazoa; phylum Chordata; class Mammalia; order Afrosoricida; family Chrysochloridae; genus Chrysochloris; species Chrysochloris asiatica. The sequence continues at coordinate 1,598,806 of NW_006408755.1, forward strand.
GATATGTTGGACTGATAAGCCAATTAGTTAGCTCTCTGTATATTAACATATTGTACTTGTCTGTCGTGTAGCTAGCTCTCAGTATATGGACATGTTGGACACATCTGGCATGTATCTAGAACTCTGTATATGGAAATGTTGCATTACTCTCCCATGTAGCTAGCTGTCTGTATATGGAAATTTTTGTCTCGTCTGCCATGTAGCTTGCTCTCTCTACATGGCTATGTTGGACTGATCTGCCAAGTTGGTAGTTCTCTATATATGAACATATTGGACTTTTCTGCCATGTAGCTAGCTCTCTGTTCATGGATATGTTGGACTGATCTGCCAAGTAGGTAGCTCTCTGTATATGAACATATTGGAATTGTCTGCCTATAGCTAGAACTCAGTATATGGATACGTTGTACACATCTGCCTTGTATCTACAACTCTGTATATGGACATGTTGGACTACTCTGTCATGTAGCTAACTCTCAATATATGAAACTTTGGACTCCTCTGCCATGTAGCTTGAATTCTGTATAAGGAAATGATGCACTATTGTGCCATATAGATAACTCTCTGTATATAGATGTTTTGGACTAGTCTGACATGTAGCTGTCTCTCAGTATATGGACACATTGGACACATCTTCCATGTACCTAGAACTCTGTATATTGAAATGTTGGACTACCCTGCCATGTAACTAGCTCTCTGTATATAGACAAGGTAGACTCATGTGCCTTGTAGCTAGAACTCTGTATATGGAAATGTTGCACTACCCTGCCATGTAGCTAACTCTCTGTATATGGACATTTTGGAATCGTGTGCCAGGTAGCTAACTCTCTGTACAAAGATATGTTGGAATGATCTGCCAAGTAGTTAGCTCTCTGTATATGAACATATTGGACATGTCTACCATATAGCTCGCTCTCAGTAAATGGACATGTTGGACTCATCTGCCTTCTAGCTAGAACTCTGTATAGGGAAATGTTGCACTACTCTGTCATGTAGGTAACTCTCTGTATAGAGACATGTTGAATTCATCTGCCTTGTAGCTAGAACTCTGTACATGGAAATGTTGCACTACCCTGCCATGTAGCTAGCTCTCTGCATTTGGACATTTTGGACTCATCTGACATGTAGCTAGCTATCTGTACATGGGTATGTTGGACTAATCATCCAAGTAGCTAGTACCGTGTATATGGACATGTTGCACTACTCTGACATGTAGCTAGCTCTCCGTATATGAACACTTTGGACTTATATGCCATGTGGCTTGAACTCTTTATATGGAAATGATGCACTACTATGCAATGTAGCTAGCTCCCTGTATATACACAAGTTGGACTCATATGCCATGTAGCTAGTATCCTGTATATGGACATGTTGGACTACTCTGCCATGTAGCTATCTCTCAGTATATGGATACGTTCGACACTTCTGCCATGTAGATAGAACTCTGTATATGGAAATGTTTCACTACCCTGCCATAGCTCTCTGTATATGGACATTTTGGACTCATCTGCCATGTAGTTAGCTTTCTAGATAATATGTTGGACTGGTCTGTCAAGTGGGTAGCTCTAGGTATATGAACGTATTGGATTTCTACTCCATATAGCTAGCTTCAGTATATGGACATGTTGGACTCATCTACCATTTAGCTAATTCACTGTATATGGACATGTTGAACTACTCTGACATGTAGCTAGTTATCAGTATATCAACATTTTGGACTCATCTGCAATGTAGGTAACTCTCAGATCATGGATATGTTGGACTGATCTGTCAAGTAGGTAGCTCTCTGTATATGAACGTATTGGATTCATCTGCCATGTAGCTATTACCCTGTACACCTGGCAATGATGGAGAGA
>NW_006408755.1:1601043-1613764 GCF_000296735.1 Chrysochloris asiatica
GCCAGTAAACCTTACTTAAACCAATATTCCTTTCTTCCTTACTGGGTTTAACCTTCACTTGGATCAAACTGGTTGAACCCAGGGTGGTCCGAGGGAGTTGCCCCCATTTTCCTTAATCCCGTGTTCCCAGAATTTACCACTCCACTCCTAGTGAATATACCCCTGGCAGTTCCTCTCTAGAGCCTCTCTGCTTAATCCCAGTAAACCTGTCCTTGTTGGTCCGCTGAGGAAGGTTTACTGCCTTGGTTCTAGGGGGAAAATCTTGACCTTAGAAACTTAGGGGAATATTGCATTTCTCTGTGGACATCCAGGACTCATGATTGGAATTAAATAAATATTACTGAACACTAAGATGAAAACCAATTTGCTATTTACTGCCAAGTGGCTAGATCTGTTACACTCGGGCCTATAAGGCCTCGAACCTCTGTATGGTCTGTAACATATTCCCCCTAGCACTCTGTATATGGAAATGCTGCACAACTCTACCGTGTTGCTAATCGTCTGACATCTACCAAGCTCTCTAAGCATGAGTACTTTGGACTGATCTGCCAAGTAGGTATCTCTCTGTATATGAACATATTGGACTTGTGTTCCATGTAACTAGCTTTCAGTATATAGACAAGATGTACTCATCTGCCTTGTAACTAGAACTCTGTATATGGAAATGTTACACTGCCCTGCCATGTAGTTAGCTCTACATATATATACAAGATGTAATCATCTGCCTTGTAGCTAGAACTCTGTATATGGAAATGTTGCACTACCCTGCCATGTAGCTAGCTCTCTATATATGGACATTTTGGACTCGTCTGCCATGTAGCTAGCTCTCTGTACATGGATATGTTGGACTGATCTGCCAAGTAGATAGCTCTTAGTATATGAACATATTGGACTCATCTGCCATGTAGCAAGCTCTCAGTATATGGACACATTGGACACATCTGCCTTGTATCTACAACTCTGTATATGGACATGTTGGACTAGTCTGCCATGAAGCTAGCTCACAGTATATGGACATGTTGGACACATCTGCCATGTAGCTAGAACTCTGTATATGAAAATGTTGCACTACCTTGCCATGTAGCTTGCTCTCTGTATATGGACATTTTGGAGTCATCTGATATGTACCAAGCTCTCTGTATATGGATATATTAGACTGAACTGCCAAGTAGGTAGCTGTCTCTATATGAATATATTGCACTTGTCTTCCAGGTAGCTAGCTCTCAGTATATGGACTTGTTTGGCTCATCTTCCATGTAGCTATACCCTGTATATGGACATGTTGCACTACTCTGCTATGTAGCTAGCTCTCTGTATATAGACAAGTTGGACTCATCTGTCTTATACCTATAACTCTGTACATGAATATGTTGGACTGATCTGCCAAATAGGTAGCTCTCTATAGATGAGCATATTAGACTTGTCTGCCATATAGACTGCTCACTGTACATGGATATGTTGGACACATCTGCCAAGTAGCTAGAACTCTGTATATGGAAAACTTGCACTACCCTGCCTTGTAGCTAGCTCTTTGTATATGGACATTTTGGACTCGTCTGACGTGTAGCTAGTTCTCTGTACATGAATAAGTTGGACTGATCTGCCAAGGAGTTAGCTCTCAATATATGAACATATTGGACTCATCTGCCATGTAGCTAGTACCCTGCATATGGACATGATGCACTACACTGCCATGTGACTAGCTTTCTGTATATAGACATGTTGGGGTCATCTTCTTATAGTTAGAACTCTGTATATGGAAATGTTGCACTACCCTGCCATTTAGCTAGGTCTGTATGTATTAACATGTTGGACTTGTCTGTCATGTAGCTAGCTCTCAGTATATGGACACGTTGGACACATCTGCCATGTAGCTAGAACTCTGTATTTGGAAATGTTGCCCTACCCAGATATGTAGCTAACTCTCTGTATATGAACATATTGGACTTGTCTACCATGTAGCTAGCTCTCAGTATATGGACATGTTGGACACATCTGCCATGTAGCTAGAACTCTGTATACGGTAATGTTGCTCTACCCTACCATGTAGCTATCTCTCTATATATAGACATGTGGGACTCATCTGCCTTCTATCTAGAAGTTAGTATATGGAAATGTTGCACTACCCTGCCATGGAGCTAGCTCTCTGTATAAAGATAAGTTGGAATCATCTGCCTTGTAGCTAAAACTATGTATATGGAAGTGTTTCACTACCCTGCCTTGGAGCTAGCTCGCTGTATATAGAGAAGTTGGATTCATTTGCCTGATAGCTAGAACTCTGTATATGAAAATGTTGTACTACCCTGCCATGGAGCTAGATCTCTTTATATGGACATTTTGGACTTGTCTGCCATGTAGCTAGCTCGCAGTATGTGGACATGTTGGACTCATCTGCCATGTACATAGCTCTCATTACATGGATATGTGAGACTGATCTGCCAAGTAGGTATCTCCCTTTATATGAACATGTTGAGCTTGTCTGCTATGTAGCTAGCTCTCAGTATTTGGACATGTTGGGCTCATCTTCCATGTTCTTAGCACCCTGTATATGGACATGTTTCACTACTCTGCCATGTAGCTAGCTCTCTGTATATAGACAAGTTGGACTCATCTGCCTTTAAGCTAGAACTCTGTATATGGAAATGTTGCATTTACCCTGTCATATAGCTAGCTTTCTGTATATGGGCATTTTTCACTTGTCTGACATGTAGCTAGAACTCTGCATATGGAAATGTTGAACTACCCTGCCATGTACCTTGCTCTTTGTATATGGACATTTTGGACTCATCTGATGTGTAGCTAGCTCTCTGTGCAAGGATATGTTGGACTGATATGCGAAGTAGTTAATTCTCAGTATATGAACATATTGGGCTAATCTGCCATGTAGCTAGCTCTCAGAATATGGACATGTTGGACTCATCAGCCACGTAGCTAGTACCCTGTTATGGTCATGTTGGACTACTCTGCCATGAAGCTAGCTCTCAGTATATGGATATGTTGGACACATCTTCCATGTAGCTTGAATTCTGTATTTGGAAATGTTGCACTAACCAACCATGTAGCTAACTCTCTGTATATGGACACTTTGCACACATCTGCCATGTTGCTAGAACTCTGTATATGGACATGTTGCACTAACCTGCCATGTACCTGGCTCTCTGTATATAGACATTTTGTACTGGTCTGCCTTGTAGCTAGAACACTTTATAAGGAAATGTTACACTACCGTGCCATTTAGCTAGCTCTCTCTATATGGACATTGTATATGAACATATTGGACTTGTCTGCCATGTGGCTAGCTCTCCGTTTATGGAAAATTTGGTCTCATCAGCCTTGTAGCTAGAACACTGTACATGGAAATCTTTCTCTACTCTGCTATGTAGCTAGCTCTCTGTATATGGACATTTTTGACTCGTCTGCCATGTAGCTAGCTCTCAGTATATGGACATGTTGGACTCATCTGGCATGTAGCTAGTACCCTGTATATGGACAAGATGGATTCATCTGCCTTGTAGCTAGAACTCTGTATATGGAAATGTTCAACTACCCTGCCATGTAGCTAGGTCTCTGTACATACACAAGTTGAAATCATCTGCCTTGTGGCTAGAACTATGTATATGGAAATGTTACACTTCCCTGCCATGAAGCAAGCTCTATGTATATGAACATATTGGACTTGGCTGCCATGTAGTTAGCTCTCAGAATATGGACATGTTAGACTCACCTGCCATGCAGCTTTTACCTGTATGGATATGTTGCACTTCTCTGTCATTTAGCTAGCTCTCAGTGCATGGACATGTTGGATTCATCTGCCATGTAGCTAGTACCCTGTATTTGGACATGTTGGACTACTCTGCCATGTAGCTAGCTCTCAGTATATGGACACATTGGACACATCTGCCATGTAACTAGAACTCTGTATATGGAAATGTTGCATTACCTTGCTATGTAGCTACCTCTATATATATAGACAGTGTGACTCATCTGCCTTCTATCTATAAGTGTGTATATGGAAAAGTTGCACTACCATGACATGTAGCTGGCTCTCTGTATATAGATAAGTTGGACTCATCTGCCTTGAAGCTAGAACTCTGTATATGAAAATGATGCACTACACTGCCATATAGGTAGCCCTCTTTATATGGACATTTTGGACTTGTCTAACATGTTGCTATCTTTCAGTATATGCACATGTTAGACTCATCTGGAATGTAACTTGTACCCTGTATATGGACATGTTGGACTACTCTGCCATGTAGGTAGCTCTCAGCATATGGAAAAGTTGGACTCATCTGTCTTATAGAAAGAACTCTGTATATGGAAATGTTGCACTACCCTGCCATGTAGCTAGCTGTCTGTATATTGACATGTTGGACTCAACTGCCTTTTAGATAGAACTCTGTATATGGAAATGTACTACCTTGCCTTGAAGATAGCTCTCTGTATATAGACAATTTGGACTCATCTGCCTTGTACATAGAACTCTGTATATGGAAATGTTGCACTACACTGCCATGTAGCTAGTTCTCTGTATATGGACTTTTTTGATTCGTCTGCCATGTAGGTAGCTCTCAGTACATGGATATGTTGGACTGATCTACCAAGTAGGTAGCTCTCTGTATATGAACATATTGGACTTGTCTGCCATGTAGCTACCTCTATGTATATGGACATTTGGACTACTCTGCCATGTACCTAGCTCTCTGTATATGAAAATATAGGACTCGTCTGCCATGTAGCCTGCTCTCAGTATATGGACATGTTAGATTCAACTGCCATGTAGATAATATCCTGTATATGGACATGTTGGACTATTCTGCCATGTAGCTAGTTCTCAGTATATAAACACTTTGGACTGATCTGCCATGAAGCTTGAACTCTGTATATGGAAATGATAAACTACACTGCCATGTAGCTATCTCTCTCTGTATGGACATTTTGGACACATCTGTCATGTAGCTGGAACTCTATGCATGGAAATGTAGCACTATCATGCCATGTTGGTAGCTCTTTGTATATGAACATATTAGACTTGTCTGCCATGTACCTTGCTCTCTGTGCATTGATATGTTGGACTGATCTGCCAAGAAGGTAGCTCTCTGTATATGAACATATTGGACTCATCTGCCATGTAGCTAGTACCCTGTATATGGACATTTTGGATTTGTCTGCCATGTAGCTAACTCTCTTGTATATGAACATATTGGACTTGTATATGAACATATTGGACTTGTCAGCCATGTAGTTATCTCTCAGTATATGGACATGTTGGACACATCTGCTGTGTAGATAAAACTGTATATGGAAATGTTGGACTACTTTGTCATGTAGCTAGCTCACTGTATATGAACATATTGGTCTTGTCTGCCATGAAGCTAATCTCAGTATATTGACATATTGGATTCATCTGCCAGGAAGCTAGTATCCTGAAAGTTGACATATTGTACTACTCTGCCATGTAGCTAGCTCTCAATATATGGACCCATTGGACTCATCTGCCATGTAGCTAGCATTCAGTATATTGATATGTTGAACTGATCTGCCAAGTAGGTAGCTCTCTGTTAATGAACATATTGGTGCTTGTCTGCCATGTAGTTTGCTCTCAGTATATGGACACTTTGGACACATATGCCATGTAGCTAGAACTCTGCAGATGAACATATTGGATTTGTCTGCCATGTAGCTAGCTCTCTGTATATGGACGTATTAGACTCATATGCCATGTAACTTGTATCCTGTATATGGACATGTTGGACTGATCTTCCATGTAGGTACCTCTCAGTATATGGACACGTTGGACACATCTGCCATGTAGCTAGAAATCTGTACTAGGAAATGTTGCACTATTCTGCCATGTAGCTAGCTCTCTGTATATAGACAAGTTGGACACATCTGTCATGTAACTAGTACCCTGCCTATGGACATCTTGGATTACTCTGCAATGTAGTTATCTCGCAGTATATGGACAGGTTGCACACATCTGCCATGTATGTAGAACTCTGTACATGGACATTTTGGACTCGTCTGACATGTAGTTAACTCTCTGTGCATGGATACTTTGGACTTATCTGGCATGTAGATAGCTCTCTTTATATGAACATATTGGACTTGTCTGCCAAGTAGCTAGCTCTCTGTACATGGATATGTTGGACTGATCTGCCAAGTAGGTACCTCTCTGTATATGAGCATATTGGGCTCATCTGCCATGTAGCTACTACCCTGTGTATGAACATTTTGGACTTGTCTGTCATGTAGCTAGCTCTCTGTACATGGATATGTTTATATGATCTGACATGCAGGTAGCTCTCTGTATATGTGCATATTGGACTCATCTGCCATGTAACTACTACCCTGTATATGAACAATTTGGACTTGTCTGCCATGCAGCTAGCTCTCTGTACATGGATATGTTGGACTGATCAGCCAAGTAGATAGCTCTCTGCATATGAACATATGGGACTTGTCTGCCATATACCTACCTCTCTGTATATGTACATGTTGTACACATCTTCCATGTATATAGTACCCTGTATATGGACATGTTGAAATACTCTTCCATGTAGCTAGCTCTCAGTATATGAACACTTTGGACTCATCTGCCATGTAGCTTGAACTCTGCATATGGAAATCATGCACTATTCTGCCATGTAGCTAACTCTCTTTATATGGACATCTTGTACTCATCTGCCATGTAGCAATTACCCTGTATATGGACGTGTTGGACTGACCTACCACGTAGGTTGCTCTTATTATATGGACACATTCGAAACATCTGTCATGTAGCTAGAACTCTGTATATGGAAATGTTGCACTCCTATGCCATGTAGCAAGCTCTCTGTCCATAGACAAGTTGTACTCATATGCCTTGTAGCTAGAACTCTGTACATGGATATGATGGACTTGTATGACATGTAGTTAGCACTCTGTGCATGTATATTTTGGACTGATCTGCCATGAAGGTACCTCTCTATATGGACACGTTGGATACATCTGCCATGTAGCTGTATCTCTGTATATGGAAATGTTGCACTACCCTACCATGTATCTAGCTATCTGTACATGAATATGTTGGACATATGTGCCACGTATGAAGATCTTTTTATATGCAAATATTGTCCTTTTCTGCCATGTAGCTAGGTCACAGTATATGGAAATGATGCCCTACTCTGCCATGTAGCCACCTCTCTGTATATAGACAAGTTGGACTCATCTGCCATGTAGCTAGTACGCTGTATATGGACATGTTGCTCTACTCTGCCTTGCAGCTAGCTCTCTGAATATAGACAAGTTGGACTCATCTGCCTTGTAGGTAGAACTATGTATATGGAAATGCTGCACTATCCTGACATGTAGCTAGCTGTCTGTATATGGACATTTTTGGACTCATCAGACATTTAGTTAGCTCTCTGTGCATGGATATGTTGGACTGATCTTTCAAGTAGGTAGCTTTCTCTATATTAAAATATTGGACATTCTGCCATGTAACTAGCTCTCACTATATAGACATGTTGGACTCATCTGCCATGTAGCTCGTACCCTGTATATGGACATGTAGGACTACTCTGCCATGTAGCTAGCTCTCAGTATATGGACATGTTGTATACATCTGCCATGTAGCTATAATTCTGTATATGGACATGTAGGATTACTCTGCCATGTTGGTAGCTCTCAGTACATGGATATGTTGGACTGATCTGCCAAGTAGGTAGCTCTCTGGATATGAACATATGGGACTCATCTGCCATGTAGTTAGCTCTCAGTATATGGACTCATCTGCCATGTAGGCAACATGGATATGTTGGACTGCTCTGGCAAGTAGGTAGCTCTCTGTATATGAACATATTGGACTTGTCTGCCATATGTTCTTATAGACTTGTAGCTACCTTTTAGGATATGGACACGTTAGACACATCTGTCATGTAGCTAGATCTCTGTGTATGGAAATGTTGCACTATCCTGCCATCTAGCAAACTCTCTGTATATGGACATTTTTGACTCTTTTGATATGTAGCTAGCTCTCTGTGTATGGATATGTTGGACTGATCTGCACAGTAAGTAGCTCTCTATATGATCATGTTAGACTTATCTGCTATGTAGCTACCTCTCAGTACATGGACATCTTAGACTCATCTTCATTGTAGCTAGCACCCTGTATATGGACATGTTAGAATACTCTGACATGTAGCTAGCTCCCAGTACATGTACACGTTGGACACATCTGCGATGTAGATAGAACTCTGAATATGGAAATCTTTCATTCAACTGCCATGTAGCTAGCTCTCTGTATATGAACATATTTGATTCATCTGCCATGTAGCAATTTCTCAGTATATGGACATGTAGGATACATCTGCCTTGTAGCTAGTACCCTGTATATGGACATGTTGGACTACTTTGAAATGTATCTAGCTTTCAGCATATGGACACGTTGGACACTTCTGCCATGTATCTAGAACTTTGTATATGGAAAGGATTCAATATCCTGCCATGTAGCTACCTCTCTGTATATGAAAGTTTTGGAATTGTCTGCCATGTAACTAGCTCTCCGTATATGGACATGTTGGACTAATCTGACAAGTAGCTAATACCCTGTTATGGACATGTTGCACTAATCTGCTATGTAGCTAACTCTCTGTATACAATCAATTTGACTCATCTGCCATGTTGCTTGAACTCTGTATATGAAAATGATACACTACTCTGCCATGTAGCTAGCTCTGTATTCATAAACAAGTTGGACTCATCTGCTTTGTAACTAGAACTCTGTATTCGGAAATGTTGCACTACCCTGCCATGTATCTAGCTCTCTGTATATGAACATATTGGACTTGTCTGCCATGTAGATAGCTCTCAGTATATGGACATGTTGGACTCTCTGCCATGTAGCTAGTACCCTGTATACAGACATGTTGGACTACCTGGCCATGTAGCTAGCTCTATATATAGTGAAGTTGGACTCATCTGTCTTATAGCTAGAAATCTGTATATGGAAATGTTGCACTATGCTGCTATGTAGCTAGCTCTCTGGATATGGACATTTTGGACTAGTCTGCCATGTAGCTAGCTCTCTGTACATGGATATGTTGGACTAATCTGCCAAGTGAGTAGCACTCTGTATATGAACATATTGGATTTTTCTGCCATGTAGCTAGCTCTTATTATATGAACACGTTGAATTAATTAGCCAGGTAGCTAATACTCTTTATATGGACATGTTGGACTACTCTGCCCTGTAGCTAGCTATCTGTATAGAGACAAGTTGGACTCATCTGCCTTGTAGCTAGAACGCTGTATATGGAAATGTTGCACTACCCTGCCATGAAGCTAGCTCTCTGTCTATGGACATTTTGGACTCGTCTGCTATGTAATTAGCTCTCTGTGCATGGATATGTTAGACTGATCTGCCAAGTAGTAGCTATCTGTATATGAACATAGTTTACTTCTCTGATAAGTAGCTAGCTCTCAGTATATAGACAAGTTGGATTTATCTGCCTTGTAGCTAGAACTCTATATATGGAAACGTTGCACTACCCTGCCATGTAGCCAGCTCTCTGTATACGGACATTTTGAACTCGTCTGCCATGTAGCTAGTTGCTGTACATGGATATGTTGGAATGATCTGCCAAGTAAGTACCTCTCGGTATATGAACATATTGGACATGTATGCCTTGTAGTTAGCTCTCAGTATATAGACAAGTTGGACTCATCTGCCTTGTAAGTGGAACTCTGTATATGAAAATGTTGCACTACCCTGCCATGTAGCTAGTTCTCTGTATAGAACATTTTGGACTCGTCTGCCATGTAGCTAGCTCTCTATACATGGATATGTTGGACTGATCTGCCAAGTAGGTAGCTCTCTCTGTATGAACATATTGGACTTGTACTGCCATGTAGCTAGCTCTCAGTATATGGACACATTGGACACATGTGTCATGTAGCTAGAACTCTCTATATGGAAATGTTGCACTAGATTGTCATGTCATTAGCTCTCAGGATATGGACTCGTTGGAGACATCTGCCATATAGCTAGAACTCTGTATATGGATATGTTGCACTACTCTGACATGTAGCTAGCTCTCTGTATATATACAAGTTCGACTCATCTGCCTTGTAGCTAGAATGCTGTATATGGAAATTTTGCACTCCCCTGCTATGTAGAAAGCTCTCTGTATATGGATATTTTGGACTTGACTGCCATGTAGCTAGCTCTCAGTATATGGACACATTGGAAACATCTGCCATGTAACTAGAACTCTGTATATGGAAATGTTGCATTACCCTCCCTTGGAGCTAGCATTCTTTACATGGATATGTTGGACTGATCTGCCAAGTAGGTAGCTCTCTGAATATGAACATATTGGACTTGTTTGCCATTTAGGTAGCTCTCTGTATATGGACATGTTGGTCTCATCTGCCATGTAGCTAGTACCCTGTATATGGATTACTCTGCCATGTAGCTAGCTCTCAGTATATGGACACATTAGACTCATCTTCCATGTACTTAGAACTCTGTATATGGAAATGTTGTACTACTTTGCCATGTAGCTAGTTGTCCGTATATAGACAAGTTGGACTCCTCTGCCTTGTAGCTCGAACTCTGTATATGGAAATGTTGCACAACCCTGACTTGTAGTTACCTCTCTCTATATAGACAAGTTGGACTCATCTGCCTTGTAGCTATAACTCTGCATATAGAAATGTTTCACTTCTCTGCCATATAGCTAGCTCTCTTTATATAGACATTTTGGACTCGACTGCCATGTAAGTAGCTGTCTGTACATGGATATGTTGGACTGATCTGCCAAATAGGTAGCTCTCTGTATATGAACATATTGGACTTGTCTGCCATGTATATAGCTCTCTGTATATAGAAATGTTGGTCTCATCTGCCATGTAGCTAGTACCCTGTATATGGACATGTTGGAGTACTCTGCCATGTAGCTAGCTTTTATTATATGGACATGTTGGACTCATTATCCAGGAAGCTAACTTTCAGTATATGGACATGTTGGACTCATTATCCAAGTAGCTAGCTTTCAGTATATGGACATGTTGGACTCATTATCCAGGTAGCTAATACTCTTTATATGGACATGTAGGACTACTCTGGCATGTAGCCAGCTCTCAGTATATGAACATTTTGGAATCATCAGCCATGTAGCTTGAACTCTGTATATGGACATGTTGGACTACACTACCAGGTAGCTAGCTCTTAGTATATGGACACGTTGGACACATCTGCCATGTACCGAGAACTCTGTATATGGAAATGTTACACTTATATGCCATGTCACTAGCTCTCAGTATATGGACACATTGAACACATCTGCCTTGTAGCTAGAACTCTGTATATGGAAACGTGGCACTACTCTTCCATTTAACTAGCACTTTGTATATAGACAAGTTGGACTCATCTGACTTGTAGCTTGAACTCTGTATATGGACCTGTAGGACTCATCTGCCATGTAGCTAAAAGTCTGTATATGGACATTTTGGACTCGTCTGCCATGTAGCTTGAACACTTTATATGGAAATGATGCACTACTCTGCCATGCAGCTAGCTCTCTGTATATGGACATTTTGGACTCGTCTGCCGTGGAGCTTGCTCTCTGTACATGGATATGTTGGAATGGTCTGCCATATAGGTAGCTCTCTGTATATGAACATATTGGACTTGTATGCCATGTAGCTAGCTCTCAGTATATGGACACATTGGAAACACCTGCCATGTATCTAGTACCCAGTATATGGTCATGTTGGATTTATATGCCATGTAGGTAGCTCTCATTATATGGTACGTTGGACACATCTTCCATGTAGCTAGATCTCTGTATATTGGATTTGTTGCATTACTCTGCCATGTAGCTAGCTCTCAGTATATCCACACGTTTGACACATCTGCCTTGTAGCTCAAACTCTGTATATGGAAATGTTGCACTACTCTGCCATGTAGGTAGCTCTCTATATATAGACAAGTTGGATTCATCTGTCTTGTGGCTAGAACTCTGTATATGGAAATGATGCACTATTCTGCCATGTAGCTAGCTCTCAGTATATGGACATGGTGGAATCATTAGCCAGGTAGCTAGTACTCTTAATATGGGCATGTTTGACTACTCTGCCATGTAGCTAGCTCTCAGTATATGAACTCTTTGGACTAATCTGCTTTGTAGCTTGAACTCTGTGTATGGATATCATGAACTACTCTGCCATGTAGCTAGTTCTCTTTATATAGACAAGTTGGACTCATCTACCTTGTAGCTAGAACTCTGTATAAGGACATGTTGGACTACTCTGCCATGTAGCTAGCTGTCAGTATATGAACACTTTGCACTCATCTGCCATGTAGCTTGAACTCTGTATATGGAATTGATGTACTACCCTGCCATGTAGCTACCTCTCTGTATATAGACAAGTTGGACTCATCTGTATTGTAGCTAGAAATCTGTATATGGAAATGTTGCACTACCCTTCCATGTAGCTAGCTCTCAGTATATGGACATTTTCGACTCGTCTGCCATGTAGCTAGCTCACAGTATATGGAAATTTTGGACTCATCTACCATGTAGCTAGTACCCTGTATATAGACATGTTGGACTACTCTGCTTGCAACTACCTCTCAGAATATGGGCACGTTGAACACATCTGCATGTAGATAAAACTCTGTATTTTTAAATGTTCCACTACCCTGCTATGTAGCTAGCTCTCTGTATATGAACAT
>NW_006408755.1:1613941-1618348 GCF_000296735.1 Chrysochloris asiatica
TAAATGAACATATTCGATTTGTATCCCATGTCGCTAGCTCTCAGTATATGCACATGTTGGACTCATTTGCCATGTAACTAGGACCCTTTATATGGACATGTTGGGATTTTCTGCCATGTAGCTAGCTCTCAGTATATGGACACGTTGGACTCATCTGCCATGTAGTTACAACTCTGTATATGGAAATATTGCACTACTCTGTGATGTAGCTAATAATCTGTATATGGTCATTGTGGACTAGTCTACCATGTAGTTAGCCCTCTGTGCATATATATGTTAGACCGATCTGCCATGTCATTAGCTCTCTGTATGTGAACTTTTGGGACTTGTCTACCAAGAAACTATCTCTCAGTATATGGACATGTTGGACTCATCTGCCATGTAGCTAGTACTCTGTATATGGACATGCTGGACTACTTTGCCATGTCGCTAGGTCTCAGTTTATGGACACATTGGACTCATCTGCCATGTAGCTTGCTCTCAGTATATGCACACATTAGACTCATCTGCCATGTAGATACATATCTGTATATGGAAATGTTGCACTAGTCTGCCATATAGCTAGCAATCTGTACATGAATATTTTGGACTCGTCTGCCATGTAGCTAGCTCTGTGTGCATGGAAATGTTGTACTCATCTGCCATGTAGTTAGCTCTCTGTATATGAACATATTGGATTTGTCTGCCATGTAGTAGCTGTCAGTGTATGGACATGTTGGACATCTTCCATGTAGCTAGCTCTCTGTATATGTAAATGTTGCACTACCCTGCCAGGTAGCTAGCTCTCTGTATAAGGACATTTTGAACTCATCTGCCAAGATGCTAGCTCTCTGTACATGTGTATGTTGGAATGAAATGCCAAGTAAGTAGCTCTCTGTATATGAACGTATTGGACTTGTCTGTCATGTATCTAGCTCTCAGTATAGGGACACATTGGACCTATTTGCCATTAAGCTAGAACTCTGTATATGGACAGGTTGCATACTCTGCCATGTATCTAGCTCTCTGCATATAGACAAGTTGGACTCATCTGCCTTGTAGCTAGAACTCTCTATTTGGAAATATTGCAGTACCCTGCCATATAGCTTTCTCTCCTTATATGGACATTTTGGACTCATCTGACATGTAGCTACCCTCTGTGCAAAGGTATGTTGGACTGATCTGCCAAGTAGGTAGCTCTCTGTTATGAACATATTGGACTTGTCTGCTTTGTAGCTAGCTCTCAGTATATGGACACGTTGGACACATCTGCCATGTAGCTAGAACTCTGTATATGGAAATGTTGCACTACTCTGCCATGTACTTGGTATCTGTATGTAGACTAGTTGGACTCATCTGCCTTGTAGCTAGAACTCTGTATATGGAAATGTTGCACTATACTTCTATGTAGCTACCACACTCTATATGAACGTAATGGATTTGTCTGCAATGTAGCAAGCTCTCAGTTTATGGACACATTGGACACATCTGCCAAGAAGCTAGAACTCTGTTTATGGACATGTTGGACTTCTATGCCATGTAGCTAGCTCTCAGTATATGGACAAGTTGGGCACATCTGACATGTAGTTGGTTCTCTGTGCATGGATATTTTAGACTGATCTGCCATGTAGGTAGCTCTCAGACTATTGACTCGTTGGACACATCTGACTTTTAGCTGTAAGTCTGTATATGGAAATGTTGCATTACACTATCATTTAGCTAGCTCTCTGTACATGTATATGTTGGACAGACTCGTTGGACTCATCTGACTTTTAGCTGTAAGTCTGTATATGGAAATGTTGCATTACACTATCATTTAGCTAGCTCTCTGTACATGTATATGTTGGACAGATCTGTCAAGAAGGTAGCTCTCTTTATATGAATATATTGGTCTTGTCTGCCATGTACCTAGCTCTCAGTATTTGGACAAATTGGACTCATTAACCAGGTAGATATTATTCTTTATGTGGACATGTTGCACTTCTCTGACATTTAGCTAGCTCATTGTAAATGTTCATTTTGGACTCGTCTGTCATGTTGTTAGTTCTCTGTTCATGGATATGTTGGACTGATCTGTCAAGTAGGTAGCTCTCTGTATCTGAACATATGGGATTCATCTGACATGTGTCTAGCTCTCTATATAAGGGCATGTTGGAGTCATCTGCCAGGTAGCTGGTACCCTGTATATGGAAATGTTGCATTACTCTTTCATGTAGCTAACTCTCTGTATATTCACAAGTTGAACTCATCTGCCTTGTAGTTAGAACTCTGTATATGCAAATGTTGCACTACTCTGCCATGTAGCTAGCTCTGTGTATATGGATATTTTGGGATCTTCTGCCATGTAGCTAGCTATCTCTTTGTACATGGATATGTTGGACTGATCTTCCAAGTAGGTAGCTTTCTGTATATGAACATATTGGAATTATCTGCCATATACTAGCTCTCAGTATATGGAAACATTGGACACATCTGGCATGTAGCTCGTACTCTGTATATGGACATGGTGGACTACTCTGCCATGTAGCTAGCTCTCAGTATATGAACACGTGGGCTCATCTGCCATGTAGCTTGAACTCTGTATATGCAAATGATGCACTACTCTGCCATGTAGCTAGCTCTCTGTATATGGAAATTTTTTGGACTGATCTGCCATGTAAGTAACTCTCAGTATATAGACAAGTTGGACTCATGTGCCTTGTGGCTAGAACTCTGTATATGGAAATGTTGCACTACACTGCCATATAACTAGCTCTCTGTATATAGACACCTTGGACTTATCTACCTTGTAGGTAGAACTCTGTATATGCAAATGTTGCACTACCCTGCCATGTACCTAGCTCTCTGTATGTAGACAAGTGCCACTCATTTGCCTTGTAGCTAGAACTCGGTATATGGAAATTATGCATTACCCTGCCAGGTAGCCAGGTCTCTGTATATGGAAATTTTTGACTTGTCTGCCATGTAGATAGCTCTCAGTATATGACATGTTGGCCTCATCTGCCATGTAGCTAGTTCCCTGTATATAGGCATGTTTCACTACTCTATCATGTAACTAGCTCTCCGTATAAGACCAGCTGGAATGATCAGCCATGTAGCTTGCTCTGTGTACATGGAAATGTTGCAGAATTCGGCCATGTAGCCAGGTCTCTGTATATAGACAAGTTGGACTCATCTGCCTTGTAGCTAGAATTCTGCATATGGAAATGTTGCACTACTCTGCCATGTAGCTAGTTCCCTGTATAAGGACATATTGGACCCATCTGCCATGTAGCTAGCCCTCTATACACGGATATGTTGGACTGATCTGGCAAGTATCTAGGTCTCTGTATATGGACATTTTGGACTTGGCTGCCATGTAGTATATGACATGTTGGATTCATTTACCATGTAGCTAGTATCGTATATGTGGAATATGTTGGACTACCTTGCCATGTAGCTGGCTCTCTGTATATAGACATTTTGGACTCATCTCCCTTGTAGCTAGACCTCTGTATCTAGACATGTTGGAATATTCTGCCATGTAGCTAGCTGTCTGTATATAGGAAAGTTGGACTCATCTTCCTTGTAGTTAGAAGACTTTATATGGAATTGTTGCACTACCCATCCATGTAGGAAGCTCTCTGTATATAGACAAGTTGGACTCATCTGTCTTGTAGCTAGAACTCTGTATATGCAAATGTTACACTACCCTGCCATGTAGCTAGCTCTCTGTATATGGACATTATGGACTTGTCTGCCATGTAGCTAGCTCTCTGTGCATGAATATGTTGGACAGACCTTTCAAGTAGGTAGCTCTCTGTACTTGTATGTATTGAACATGTCAGCCATGTATCTAACTCTCAGTATATGGGCACGTTGGACAAATCTGCCATGTAGCTAGAACTCTGTATATGGAAATGGTGCACTACCCTGCCAAGTAGCTCACTCTCTGTATATGAATATATTGGACTTGTCTGCCATGTATTTAGCTCTCAGTATACGGACACGTTGAACACAATAGCCAGGTAGGTAGTACTCTTTATATGGACATATTGGACTAATCTGTCATTTAAGTAGCTTTCTGTATATGGACATTTTGGCGTGATTTGCCATGTAGATAGCTCTCAGTATATGGACCAGTTGCACTCATGTGCCATGTGCTAGAACACTGTATATGGAAATGTTGCACTACTCTTCCAAGTAGCTAGCTATTTGTATATGAACATGTTGAACTTGTCTGTCATGTAGCTAGCTCTCAGTATATGAACACTTTGGACTCATCTGCCATGTAGCTTGAAATCTGTATGTGGATATGATGTACTATACTTCCATGTAGCTAGCTCTCTGTATATGGACATTTTGGACTCATCTGACATGTAGTTAGCTCTCTGTGCATGGATATTTTAGACTACTCTGTCTTGTAGCTAGTTCTCAGTATATAGACAC
>NW_006408755.1:1619424-1621567 GCF_000296735.1 Chrysochloris asiatica
CTACATGGCAGATGAGTACAACTTGTCTATATACAGAGAGCTAGCTACATGGCAGGGTAGTGCAACTTTTCAATATATAGAGTTCTAGCTATATATCAGATGTGTCCAAAATGTCCATATACAAAAAGCGAGCTACATTTCAGAGTAGTCAATCATGTACATATACAGGGTACTAGCTACAAGGCAGATGAGTCCAACTTGTCTATATACAGAGAGCTAGCTACATGTCAGGGTTGTGTAACATTTCCATATAAAGAGTTCTAGCTATATACTGAGAGCTAGCTACTTGGCAGAGTAGTGCATCATTTCCATATACAGAGTTCAAGCTACAAGGCAGATAATTCCAAAGTGTTCATATTCTGAGAGCTACCTACATGGTAGAATAGTGCAACATGTCCATATACACGGTACTAGCAACATGGGAGACAAGTCCAATATGTTCTTATAAAGAGAGCTAGCTACATGGCAGTGTAGTACAACATTTGCATATACAGAGCTCTAGCTACAAGGCAGATGAGTCCAACTTGTCGATATACAGAGAGCTAGCTACATGGCAGAGTAGTGCAACATTTCCATATACAAGGAACTAGCTACATGGCAGATGAGTCCAACATGTTCATATACTGTGAGCTAGCTACATGTCAGACAAGTCCAATACGTTCATCTACAGAGAGTTACCTACTTGACAGATCAGTCCATCATATCCATGAACAGAGAGATAGCTACATGGCAGATGAGTCCAAGATGTCCATATACAGAGAGCCAGCTACATGGCAGGGTAGTGCAACATTTCCATATACAGAGTTCTAGCTACAAGGCAGATGAGTCCAAAATGTCTATATACAGACTTTTAGCTACATGGCAGATGTGTCCACCATGTCCATATACTGAGAGCTAGCTACATGGCAGAGTAATCCAACATGTCCATTACCAGGGTACTAGCTACATGGCAGACAAGTCCAATATGTCTTTATACTGAGAGCTAGCTACTTGTTAAACGAGTCCAACTTGTCTATATAGAGAGAACTAGCTAAATGTAGACGAGTTCAAAATGTCTATATACAGAGAGCTATCTACATGGCAGGGCAGTGCAACATTTCCATATACAGAGTTCAAGTTACAAGCAGATGAGTCTAACTTGTCTATATACAGATAGTTAATTACATGGCAGAGTAATGCATCATTTCCATATGCAGAGTTATATCTACATGTCAGATGTGTCCAACATGTCCATATACTGGGAGCTAACTACATACAGAGTAGTCCATCATGTCCATATACTGGGTACTAGTTACATGGCAGATTAGTCCAGCATGTCCATATATTGAGACCTAGCCACATAGCAGACAAGTCCAATATATTCAAGTACAGAGAGCTATCTACATGGCAGGGTAGTGCAACATTTCCGTATACAGAGTTCTAGGTAGAAGGCAGATGATCCCAATTGGACTATATACTGAGAGCTAGCTACATGGCAGACAAATCCAATATGTTCATATACAGAGAGATACCTACTTGGCAGATCAGTCCAATATATCCATGTACAGAGAGTTATCTACATGGCAGACAAGTACAAAATGTCCATATACATAGAGCTATCTACATGGCAGTTTAGTGCAACATTTCCATATACAGAGTTCTAGGTAGAAGGCAGATGATCCCAATTGGACTATATACTGAGAGCTAGCTACATGACAGAGTATTCCAACATGTCCATATATAGGGTACTAACGACATGGCAGATGAGTTCAACATGTCCTTATACTGAGAGCTAGCTACATGACTGACAAGTGAAACTTGTCTATATAGAGAGAGCTAGCTACATGGCAGACGAGTCTCAAATGTCCATATGCAGATAGCTAGCTACCTGGCATGGTAGTGCAACATTTTCATATACAGAGTTCTAGCTACAAGACTGATGAATCCATCCTGTCTGTGTACAGACAACTAGCGACATCATAGAGTAGTGCAATATTTCCATATACAGGGTACTAGTTACTTGGCAGATGATTCCAACTGGTGGAAGCCATGTGGAGTACCCTAAACATGAAGGGCTCATTGTTAATTATGGCCACAATGGTTCCCCCCTTTGTGGCACAGGGCCCCAGGGAGATCTCATGTGGGGACTCTGCTGTCTCTATCT
>NW_006408755.1:1621992-1629574 GCF_000296735.1 Chrysochloris asiatica
GTTCTGTTTCTTCTTGGCTACAAAACTTTTTTATGCTTCTTGTTTTTTCTTGTTTAATAAATCATGAGAAACAATTGTGTTGTCAGTTACCATAGCAAATTATGTCTAGGTACATGTTGTGATTAATGAATCTATAGAAAATAATAGGTGAGGGTAGAAATAGGAATTTAGATTTGGAGTTGTGTTTTAAGGCTAATGAGACATTTTTAGAGCAATTAGGTTTGCTTACAGAAATCAGATATTGTCTAACTATGTAAAGAGGTACAAGGAAGATTTTGATATTCTTAATGTTCTATATTGAAATGATTAATATGTATGATTTAGACTACTACTTTGAAAAGAATGATTAATAGATTGATGGTATAGTGTAGTATAAAAGCTGCTTGAGAATCTGAAAGAGGAACGAGGAGAAATAAAATGTAGAGGAAAGAGGAGAAATAAAATGTAGAAGAAAGAGGAGAAATAAAATGTGAACGGAAAGAGAGGAGAAATAAAATGTAAAGTGTGAGAGGAGAAATAAAATGTAAGAGGAGAAGATTCACCATCTAACCAGATCCATCGATTCTGTGAGCTTAATTCTTTGCCGACATCATATCTCCTTCTAGGACACCCAAATAAGAGTGTCGGAGCTGTCTTCTGACATCCAACATGTCAATATTCTGAGAGCTAGCTACATGACAGACAAGTTAAATATGTTCATATACAGAAAGCTAGCTACATGGTATTGTAGTAAAACATTTCCATATGCAGAGTTCTAGCTACGAGGCAGATAAGTCCAACTTGTGTACATAATGAGAGGTAGCTACATGGGAGACAAGTCCAATATGTTCATATACAGAGAGCTACCTACTTGATAGATTCAGTCCAACATATCCATGTACAGAGAGGTAGCTGCATGGCAGACGAGTCCAATATGTTCAAGTAACGAGAGCTACCAACATGGCAGATCAGTCCAACATATCCATGTACAGAGAGTTAGCTAGATGACAGATGAGTACAAAATATCCATATACAAGGGCTAGCTACATGGCAGGGTATTGACATTTTCCATTACAGAGTTCTAGCTACAAGACAGATGAGTCCAACTTGTCTTTATACAGAGAACTAGCTACATGTCAGAGTAGTTCAACATCTCCATATACAGAGTTCTAGCTACATGGCAGATATGTCCAACATGTTCATATACTGAGAGCTAGCTACATGGCAGACAAGTCCAATATGTTCATATACAAATAGCTAGCTACATGGCAGGGTAGTTCAACATTTCCATATACAGAGTTATAGCTACAAGATAGATGAGTCCAAGTTTTCTATAAACAGAGAGCTAGCTACATGGCAGAGTAATGCAACATTTCCATATACAAAGTTCTAGATACATGGCAGATGTTTCCAACGTGTCCATATACTGAGAGTTAGCTACATCGCAGAGTAGTTCAACATGTCCATATACAGGATACTAGCTACATGGCAGATGAGTCCAACATATCCATATACTGAGAGATACCTACATGGCAGAAAAACCCAATGTGTTCACGTACGGAGAGCTACCTACATGGCAGGGTAGTGCAACATTTCCATATACAGTGATCTTGCATCAAGTTAGGCGAGACCAACTTGTCTATATACTGAGAGCTATCTACATGTCAGAAAAGTCCAAGATGTTCATATAAAGAGAGCTAACTACTTGGTAAATTTGCCCAACTTATCCATGTACAGAGAGGTAGCTACATGGCAGATGAGTCCAATATGTTCAAGTAATGAGAGCTACCAACATGGCAGATCAGTCCAACATATCCATGTACAGAGAGTAGCAACATGGCAGATGAGCCCAAATGAACACATACAAAGAGCTAGCTTCATGAGAGTGTAGTGAAACTTTTCCATATACAGTGTTCTAGCTACAAGGCAGATGAGTCCAACTTGTCTATATACAGAGAGCTAGCTAAATGGCTGAGTAGTGCACCATTTCCATATACAGAGTTCTAGCTCCTTGGCAGATGTGCCCAACGTGTCCATATAATGAGAGCTAGCTACAAGTCAGACAAGTTCAACTTATCTATATGGAGAAAGCTAGGTACGTGGAGCATAGTGCAACATATCCATATAGAGAGTTCTAGCTACAAGGCAGATGAGTCTAACATGTATATATACAGAGAGCTAGCTACTTCACAGAGTAGTCCAACATGTCCATATACAGGATACTAGCTACATGGCACATGAGTCCAACATGTCAATATACTGAGAGTTAGCTACATGGCAGACGAGTCCAAAATGCCCACAATCACAGAGCTAGCTACAAGGCAGGGTAGTGCAACATTTCCATATACAGAGTTCTAACTACAAGGCAGATGAGTCCAACTTGTCTATATACAGAGAGCAAGCTAATGGCAGGGTCAGGCAATAATTCCATATACAGAATTCTAGCTACATGGTAGTTGTGTACAACGTATCCATACACTGAAAGCTAGCTACATGGCAGACAAGTACAATATGGTCATATACAGAGAGCTACTTACTGGGCTGATCAGTCCAACATATCCATGTACATAGAGCTAGCTACATGGCAGATGAGTCCAAAATTTCCATAATCACAAGCTAGCTACATGGCAGAGTACTGCAATATTTCCATATACAGGGAACTAGCTACATGGCAGATGAGTCCAACATGTCCATATACTGAGAGTTAGCTACATGGCAGACGAGTCCAAAATTTCCTTATACTGAGAACTACCTACATGGCAGAACAGTCCAAATATCAATGTACAATGAGCTAGCTACATGACAGAGATCTAGCTACTGGCAGGGTAGTGCAACATTTTCATATACGGAGTTCTAGCTACAAGACAGATGAGTCCATGTTGTCTCTGTACAGAGAACTACCTACATCATAGAGTAGTGCAATATTCCATATACAGGGTACTAGCTACATGGCAGATGAGTCCAACATGTCCATATACTGAGAGATAGCTACATGACAGACAAGTCCAATATGTTCATATGCAGAATGCTAGCTACATGGCAGTGTAATGCAACATTTCCATATACAGAGTTCTAGCTACAAGGCAGATGAGTCCAACTTTTCTATAAAATTAGAGAGCTAGCTACTTGGCAGACATGTCCAATATGTTCATATACAGAGAGTTACCTACTTGGTAGAACAGTCCAACATATCCATGTACAGACAGCTAGCTAAATGGCAGACGAGCTCAAAATGTCCATATACAAGGGCTAGCTACAAGGAAGGGTAGTGAAAATTTTCCAAATACAGAGTTCTAGCTACAAGGCAGATGACTCCAACTTGTCTTTATACAGAGAGCTAGCTACATGGCAGAGTAGTTCAACATTTCCTTATACAGAGTTCTAGCTATATGGCAGATGTATTCAAAGTGTCCATATACTGAGAGCTAGCTACATGGCAGACAAGACAAATATGTTCATATACAGAAAGCTAGCTACATGACAGGGTAGTGCAACATTTCCATATACAGAGTTCTAGCTACAAGATAGATGAGTCCAACTTGTCTATATACAGAGAGCTAATGACATGGCAGAGTAATGCAACATTTCCATATACAGAGGTCTAGCTACATGGCAGATGTTTCCGACGTGTCCATATACTGTGAGTTAGCTACATCGCAGAGTAGTCCAACATGTCCATATAGAAGATACTAGCTACATGGCAGATGAGTCCAACATATCCATATGCTGAGAGCTTCCTACATGGCAGAAAATTCCAATATGTTCATATATGGAGAGCTACCTATATGGTAGGGTAGCACAACATTTCCATATACTGTGTTCTACCTTCAAGGTAGAAGAGTCCAACTTGTCTATATACAGAGAGCTAGTTACATGAAAGAAAAGTCCAAGATGTTCATATACAGAGAGGTACCTACTTGGTAGATCAGTCCAACATATCCATGTACAGAGAGTAGCTACAAGGCAGACAATTTCAAAATGTCCATATACAAAGAGCTAACTTCATGACATGGTAGTGCAGTATTTCCATATACAGAGTTCTAACAACGCAGATGAGTCCAACTTGTCTATATACAGAGAGCTAGCTACATAGCTGAGTAGTGCACTATTTCCTTATACAGAGTTCTAGCTCCATGGCAGATGTGTCCAATGTGGCCATATACGGAGAGCTAGCTACATGGCAGACAAGGTCAACTTGTCTATACAGAGAGAGCTAGGTACATGGCAGGGTAGTGCCACATATCCAAATACAGAGTACTAGTTACAAGGCAGATGAGTCCAACTTGTCTATATACTGAGAGTTAGCTACATGGCAGACAAGACCAATATTTTCATATAGAGAGAGCTAGCTAAATGGCAGACAAGTCCAAAATGTCCATATTCACAGAGGTAGCTACATGGCAGTGTAGTGCAACATTTCCATATACAGAGTTCTAGCTACAAGGCAGATGAGTCTAACGTGTCTATATACAGAGAGGTAGCTACTTGGTAGAGTAGTACTGAATGTCCATATACTGGATACTAGCTACATGGCACGTGAGTCCAACATGTCCATATACTGAGAGTTAGCTACATGGCAGACAAGTCCAATATGTTCATGTACAGAGAGCTAGCTAAATGGCAGATAAGTCCAAAATGTCCATATACACAGAGCTAGCTCCAATGCAGGGTAGTGCAACATTTCCATATACAGAGTTTTGGCAACAAGGCAGACGAGTTCAATTTGTCCATATACTGAGAGCTAGCTACTTGGCAGAGCAGTCCAACATATCCATATACACAATACTAGCTACATGGTAGATGAGTCTAACTTGTCCATATACTGAGAGTTAGTTACATGGCAGACAAGTACAAAATGTCCATATACTGAGAGCTACCTACATGTCAGAACAGTAGAAAATATCCATGTAACATGAGATAGCTACATGGCAGATGAGTCCAAAATGTCCATATCCAGAGAGCTAGCTAAAGCAGGGTAGGGCAACATTTCCATATACACAGTTCTAGTCACAAGGAAGATGAGTATAACTTGTCTATATGCAGAGAGCTAGCTACATGGCAGGGTAGTGCAACATTTCCATATACAGAGATCCAGCTACAAGGCAGATAAGTCCATCTTGTCTATATACTGAGGGCTAGCTACATGTTAGACAAGTCTAATATTTTCAAGTACCGAGAGCTACCAACATGGCAGATCAGTCAAACATATCCATGTACAGAGAGGTAGTACATGGCAGGCAAGTCCAAAATGCCCATATACTGAGAGCTACCTACATGGCCAAACAGTCCAAAATATCCATATTCAATGAGTTACCTACATCGCAGATGAGCCCAAAATGTCTATATACAGGGATCTAGCTACCTGGCAGGGTAGTGAAACATTTCCATATACAGAGTTCTAGCAATAAGGCAGATGAGTCCATCTTGTCTGTATACAGAGAACTTGCTACATCTCAGAGTAGTGCAACATTTCCATATACAGAGTTCTAGCTACATGGCTGATATGTCCTACGTGTCCATAAACTGAGAGCTAGCTACATGGCAGAGTAGTCCAACAGGTCCATACACAGGGTACTAGCTATATGCAGATGAGTCCAACATGTCCATATACTGAGAGCTAGCTACATGTTAGACAAGTCCAATATGTTCCTATACAGAGATCTAGCTACATAGTGTGGTAGTGCAACATTTCCATATACAGAGTTCTAGCTACAAGGCAGATGTTCCAACTTGTCTATATCCTGAGAGGTAGCTATATGGCAGAGAAGTCCAATATGTTCATAAACAGAGAGCTGCCTACTTGGCAGATCCATCAAACATATCCATGTACATAGAGGCAGCTTCATGGCAGACGAGTTCAAAATGTCCACATACAAAAAGCTAGCTTCATGGCAGGGTAGTTTAACATTTCAACATACAGAGTTCCAGCTACAAGGCAGATGAGTCCAACATGTCCATACACAGAGAGCTAGCTACATGGCTGAGTAATGCCACATTTCCATATACAGAGTTCTAGCTCCATGGCAGATGTGTCCAACGTGTCCATATACTGAGAGCTTGCTACATGGCAGAGTAGTCCAACATGTCCATATCCAGGGTACTAGCTACATGACATATGAGTCCAACATGTCCATATACTAAGAGCTAGCTACATGGCAGAAAAGTCCATTAGGTTCATATACAGGTAGCTGGCTACATGGAAGGGTAGTGAAACATTTCCATATACGGGGTTCTAGCTCAAGGCAGATGAGTTCAACTTGTCTATACACAGAGAGCTAGCTACATGGCAGGGAAGTGCAACATTTCCATATACAGAGTTCTAGCTATAAGGCAGATGAGTCCAACTTGTCTATATACAGAGAGCTAGCTACATGGCACAGTAGTGCAACATTTCCATATACAGTGTACTAACTACATGGCAGATGAGTCCAACATGTCCATATATTGAGAGCAAGCTACATGTCAGACGAGTCCTATATGTTCATATAGAGAGAGCTAGCTACATGGCACAGTAGTGCAACATTTCCACATACAGGGTACTAACTACATGGCAGATGAGTCCAACATGTCCATATACTAAGAGATAGCTACATCGCAGAAAAGTCCCATATGTGCATATACCTGGCAGAGTAGTGCAATATTTCCATATACAGAATTCTAGATACAAGGCACATGAGTCTAACTTGTCTATATACAGACAGCTAGCTACATGGCAGAGTAATGTAACGTGTCTATATGCAGAGTTCTAGCTACAAGGCAGGTGTGTCCAACTTGTCTTTATACTGAGAGATAGCTACACAACAGACAAGTCCAATATGGTCATATACAGGGAGCTAACTACATGACAGAGTAGTGCAACATTTCCATATTCAGTGCTCTAGCTGCAAGGCAGATAAGTCCATCTTGTCTAGATACTGAGAGCTAGCTACAGGCAGTCAATTCCAATATGTTCATTAACAGAGAGCTACCAACTTGGCAGATCAGTTCAAAATAATGTCCATATACTGAGAGCAACCTACATGGCTGAACAGTCCAAGATATCCATGTACAATGAGATAACCATATGACAGACAAGTCCAAAATGTCCATATAAAGATAGTTAGATACCTGGCAGGATAGCAGGATAGTGCTACATTTCCATATACAGAGTTCTAGCTACATGGCAGATACGTACAAAGTGCCTATACACTGCGAGCTAGCTACATGGCAGAGTAGTCCAATATGTCCATATACAGGGTACTACTACATGGCAGATGAGTCCAACATGTCCACATACTGAGATCTAGCTACATGGCAGATGGGTCCAACATGTCCACATACTGAGATCTAGCTACATGGCAGGCAAGTCCAATATGTTCATATAGGGAGAGATAGCAACATGGCAGTGTAGCGCAACATTTTCATATACAGAGTTCTAGCTACAAGGCAGAAGAGTCCATTATGTCCACATACTGTGAGGTAGCTACATAGCAGACAAGTCCAATATGTTCATATACGGAGAGGTAGTAATATGGCAGCATAGTGCAACATTTCCATATACAGAGTTCTAGCTACATGGCAGATGAGTCCAACATGTCTATATTCTGAGAGCTACCTACATGGC
>NW_006408755.1:1629674-1632991 GCF_000296735.1 Chrysochloris asiatica
GCAGACAAGTCCAATATGTTCATATACAGAGAGCTACCTACTCGGTAGATCAGTCCAATATATCCATGTACAGAGAGCTAGCTACATGGCAGATGAGTTCAAAATGTCCATATACAGAGAGCTAGCTACATGGCAGAGAAGTGCGACATTTTCCATATATATAATGCTAATTACAAGACAAATGAATCCATCTTGTCTATATACAGGGATCTAGCTACATGGCAGAGTAGTTCATCATTTCCATATACAGAGTTCTAGTTACATGGCAGTTGTGTCCAACGTGTCCATATACTGAGAGCTTGCTACATGGCAGAGTAGTCCAACATGTCCATATACAGGGTACTAGCTACATGGCAGATGAGTCCAACATGTCCATATACTGAGAGCAGGCTACATGGCAGACGAATCCAATATTTTCATATACAGAGAGCTAGGTACATGGCAGAGTAGTCCAAATGTCCATATACAGAGTTCTAGCTTCATGGCAGATGTGACCAACGTGTCCATATACTGAGACCTAGTTACAGGGCAGAGTCGTCCAACACGTCCATATACAGGGTACTTGCTACATGGCAGATGAGTTCAACATGTCAATATACTGAGAGATAGCTACAAGGCAGATGAGTCCAACTTGTCTATATACCGAGAGCTATCTACATGGCAGACAAGTTGTAAATGTTCATGTACATTGCAGATCAGTCCAACTTATCCATGTACAGAGAGCTAGCTACATGACAGACGAGTCCAAAATGTCCATATACAGAGAGCTTACTACATGGCAGGGTAGTGCAACATTTCCATATACAGAGTTCTAGCTACAAAGCACATAAGTCCATCTTGTCTAGATACTGAGAGCTAGCTACAAGCAGACAATTCCAATATGTTCATTAACAGAGAGCTACCAACTTGGCAGATCAGTTCAACATATCCATGCATACAGAGCTAGCTACATGGCAGTGGAGTCCAAAATGTCCATTTACTGAGAGCTACCTACATGGCAGAACAGTCTAAGATATCCATGTACAATGAGATAACTATATGACAGACGAGTCCAAAATGTCCATATAAAGAGAGTTAGATACCTGGCAGGATAGTACAACATTTCCATATACAGAGTTCTAACTACATGACAGATGCGTACAAAGTGTCTATACACTGCAAGCTAGCTACATGGCAGAGTAGTCCAACATGTCCATATACAGGGTACTACTACATGGCAGATCAGTCCAAAATATGCATGTACAAAGAGTTAGCTATATGTCAAACGAGTCCAAAATATCCGTGCACAGAGAACTAGCTACATGGTCGAGTAGTGCATCATTTCCATATACAGAGTTCTAGCTACATGGCAGATGTGTCCAACATGCCCATATACTGAGAGATAGCTACATGGCAGACAAGTTCAATAAGTTCATATACAGAGAGCTACCAACTTGGAAGATCACCCCAACATATCCATGTACAGAGAGCTAGCTACATGGCAGATGAGTCTTAAATGTCCATATACAAAGAGGTAGCTACATGACAGGGTAGTGCAATATTTCGATATACAGAGTTATAGCTACATGGAAGATATGTCCAACGTGTCTATAAACTTAGAACTAGCAACTTGGCAGACAAGTCCAATATGTTGATATACAGAACGCTAGCTACATGGCAGGGTAGTGCAACATTTCCATATACAGCGTTCTAGCTACATGGCAGATGTGTCCAACGTGTCCATATACTGAGAGCTAGCTACATGGCAAATGAGTCCAATATATCCATGTACAGAGAGATAGCTACACGGCAGTCGAGTCCAAAATGTCCATATTCAGAGAGCTAGCTACATAGCAGGGTAGTGCAACATTTCCATATACAGAGTTCTAGCTACAAGGCAGCTATGTCCATCGTGCCCATAATCTGATAGTTAGCTACATGGCTGACAAGTCCAATATGTTCATATACAGAAAGCTAACTACTTAGCAGTTCAGTCCAAAATATCCTTGTACAGAGAGCTAACAACATGACAGACGAGTCCAAAATTTCCATATACAGAGAGCTTGCTTAATCGAAGACAAGTCCAAAATGTTCATATATATACAGCTAGTTACATGGCAGGTAGTGCAACATTTCCATATACAGAGTACTAGCTACATGGCAGATGTGTCCAACGTGTCCCTATACTGAGAGCTACCTACATGACAGATTAGTCCAAATATCCATGCACACAGAGCCAGCTGCATGTCAGATGAGTCCAAAATAGCCATATACAGAGAGCTAGCTACATGGGAGGGTAGTGTAACAGTTCTATATACAGTGTTCTAGCTACAAGGCAGATGAGTCCAACTTGTCTATATACAGAGAGCTACCTACATGGCAGAATGGTGCAACATTTCCATATACAGAGTTCTAGCTACATAGCAGATGTGTTCAACGTTTTCATATGCTGAGAGCTACCTACCTGTCAGTTTAGCCCAGCATATCCATTTACATAGAGACTGCTACAGGCATACAAATACAAAATGTCCATATACAGAGAGCTAGCTACATGGCAGGGTAGTGCAACATTTCCATATACAGAATTCTAAGTACATAGCAGATGTGTCCAACGTATCCATATACTGAGAGCTAGCTACATGGCAGAGTAGTCCAACATGTCCATATATAGGGTACTAGCTACATGGCAGATGTGTCAAATGTGTCAATATTTTGAGAGCTAGTTACTTGGCAGACAAGTTCAATATGTTCATATACAGATAACTAACTTCTTCTCAGATCAGTTCAGCATATTCATGTACAGAGAGCTACCTACAGGGCAGGCGAGTCCAAAATGTCCATATACAGAGAGCTAGCTACATGGCAGGCTATTGCAACATTTCCATATACAGATTTCTAAGTACATAGCAGATGTGTCCAACGTGTCCATATACTGAGAGCTAGCTATATGGTAGAGTAGTCCAACATGTCCATATTCAGGGTACTAGCTATATGGCAGACGTGTCAAATGTGTCAATATTTTGAGAGCTAGCTACATGGCAGACAAGTTCAATATGTTCATATACAGAGAGCTAACTACTTGTCAGATCAGTTCAGAAAATCCATGTACAGAGAGCTACCTACAGGGAAGACGAGTACAAAATGTCCATATACAGAGAGCTAGCTACATGGCAGGCTAGTGCAACATTTCCATACACAGAGTTCTAAGTACCTAGCAGATGTATCCAACGAGTTCATATACTGAGAACTAGCTACATGGCAGAATAGTCCAACATGTCCATATACAGGGTACTAGCTACATGGCACATGAGTCCAAAGTGTTCATATTCTGAGAGCTA
>NW_006408755.1:1633486-1643102 GCF_000296735.1 Chrysochloris asiatica
CTAGTTACATGGCAGATGTGTCCAACATATCTATATACTGAGAACTAGCTACATGGCAGATGAGTCCAAAATGTCCATGTATAGAGAGCTAGCTACAAGGCAGGGTAGTGCAACAGATCCATATACAGAGTTTGAGCTACATGGCAGATGTGTCCAACGTGTCCATACACTGAAAGCTACTTACATGGCAGACAAGGCTAATATGTTCATATACAGAGAGCTACATATTTGGCAGTTCAGTCCAACATATCCATGTAAAGGATCTAGCCGCAAGACAGACGAGACCAAAATATCCACATACAGAGCTAGCTACATGACAGGGTAGTGCAATATGTCCACATACAGAGTTCTAGCTACATGGCAGATGTGTCCAACGTATCCATATATTGAAAACTACATACATATCAGATGAGTCCAAAATGTCCATACACAGAGTCCAAGCTACATGGCAGATGGGTCCCAAGTGTTTATATGCTGAGAGCTAGCTACATAGCATAGTCCAACATGTCCATAGACAGAACATAAGCTACATGGCAGATGTTTCCAACGTGTCCATATACTGAGAGCAAGTTACGTGGCAGACATTTTCAATATGTTCATATACAGAGAGATTCCTACTAGGCAGATCAGTCGAACATATCCATGTACAGAGAGCTAGATGCATGGCTGACGGGTCCAAAATGTCCATATACAAAGAGCTATCTAAATGGCAGGGTAGTGCAACATTTCCACATACAGAGTTCTAACTACAAGGCAGATGGGTCCAACGTGTCTATATACAGAGAGCCAGCTACATGGCAGTGTAGTCCAACATGTCCATAAACAGGGTACTATATACATGGCAGATGAATCCAACATGTCTATATACTGAGAGTTAACTACTTGGCAAATGAGTCCAACATGTGTATATATAGAGGACTAGCTCTCTGCTTGTCAATATACAGAGAGCTAACTACATGGCAGAGTAGTACAAAATTTCCATATACAGAGTTCTAGCTACATGGCAGATGTGTCAAATGTGTCCTAGCTACATGACAGACAAGTTCGGTATGTTCATATACAGAGAGCTAACTACTTGTCAGATCAGTTCAGCATATCCACGTACAGAGAGCTACCTACAGGGCAGACGTGCCCAAAATGTCCACATACAGAGAGTTAGCTACATGGCAGATCAGTCCGAAATATCCATGCACAGAGACCTAGCTTCATGTCAGAAATGTTCAAAATGTCCATAAACAGAGAGCTAGCTATGAGGCAGAGTAGTGCATCATTTCCATATACAGAGTTCAAGATACACGGCAGATGAGTCCAAAGTGTTCATATACTGAGAGCTAACTACATGACAGAGTAGACCAACATGTCCATATACAGAGTTCTAGTTACATGGCAGATGTGTCCAACGTGTCCATATACTGAGTGCTAGCTTCATGGCAGACGAGTCCAAAATGTCCATGTACAGAGAGCTAGCTACACGGCAGGGTAGTGCAACAGATCCATATACAGAAATTGAGCTACATGGCAGATGTGTCCAAAGTGTCCAAATATTGAAAGCTGCTTACATGGCAGACAAGGCTAATATGTTCATATACAGAGAGCTACCTATTTGGCAGATCAGTCCAACATATCCATGTAAAGGAGCTAGCCACATGACCGACGAGACCAAAATGTCCATATACAGAGCTAGCTACATGGCAGGGTAGTGCAATATGTTCACATATAGAGTTCTAGCTACAAGGCTGATTATTCTAACTTGTCTATATACAGACACCTAACGACATGGCAGAATAGTGCAACATTTTCAGATACAGAGTTCTAGCTACATGACAGATGTGCCCAACATGCCCATATATTGAGAGCTACATACATTTCAGATGAGTCCGAGCACAGAGTTCAAGCTACATGGCAGATGGGTCCCAAGTGATTATTTGCTGAGAGCTAGCTACATAGCAGAGTAGTCCAACATGTCCATAGACAGAATACTAGCTACATGGCAGATGTGTCCAACGTGTCCATATACTGAGAGCTAGTTACATGGCAGACAAGTTCAATATGTTCATATACAGAGAGCTTCCTACTTGGCAGATCAGTCCAACATATCCATGTACAGCTACATGGCTGACGGGTCCAAAATGTCCATATACAAAGAGCTAGCTACATGGCAGGGTAGTGCTACACTTCCAAATACAGAGTTCTAGCTACATGGCAGATGTTTCCAACGTGTATATACACTGAGAGCCAGATACATGGCAGACAAGTCCAAAATGTCCATATACAGAGAGCTAGCTACATGGCAGACAAGTCCAAAATGTCCATATACTGAGAGCTAGCTACATGGCAGAAAAGGCCAATATGTTCATATAATAACAGCTACCTACTTGGCATATCAATCCAACATATCCATGTACTGAGAGCTACCTACATGACAGATGAGTCCAATGTGTCCATATACTGAGAGCTATCTGTTTGGCAGAGTAGTCCAACATGTCCATATACATGGTACTTGCTACATGGCAGCTAAATCCAACATGTGAATATACTGAGACTAGCTACATGGCAGACAAGTCCAATATGTTCATATACAGAGAGATAGCTACATGGCAAAGTAGTGCAACATGTTCATATACAATGTATAGCTACACGGCAGATGAGTCCAACTTGTCTATATATAGAGAGCTTTCTAAATGCAGACTCGTGCAACATATCCATATACAGAGTTTTAGATACATGAAAGATATGTCCAACATGTCCGTATACTGAGAGCTAACTGCATGACAGATCAGTCCAAAATATCCATGCACAGAGAGCTAACTATATGTCAGTTGAGTCCAAAATGTCCATGTACAGAGAGTGAGCTACAAAGAAGATGATTCAAAAATGTCCATATACAGAGAGCTAGCTACATGGCAGTGTTGGGCATCATTTCCATATACAGAATTCTAGCTACAAGGTAGATGAGTTCAACTTTTCTATTTACAGAAATGTAGCTCCATGGCAGAATAGTGCAACATTTCCATATACAGTGTTCTAGCTACAAGAAAGATAAGTCCAACTTGTCTATATACAGAGAGCTAGCTACATGGGAGGGTAGTGCAACATTTCCATATACAGTGATCTAGCTACATGGCAGATGTGTCCAACGTGTCCATATACTGAGAGATAGCTACATGGCAGATAAGTCCAATATGTTCATATACAAAAGCTACCTACTTGGCAGATCAGTCCAACATATCCATGTACAGAGAGCCAGCTACATGGCAGACGAGTCCAATATGTCCATATACAGAGAGCTAGCTACATTGCAGAGTTGGGCATCATTTCCATATACAGAATTCTAGCTACAAGGCAGATGAGTCCAACTTTTCTATTTACAGATATCTAGCTCCATGGCAGAGTAGTGCAACATTTCCATATACAGAGTTTAAGCTACAAGGCAAATGAGTCCAACTTGTCTATATACAGAGAGCTAGATACATGGCAGGGTAGTGCAACATGTCCATACACAGAGATCTAGCTAAAAGGCAGATGAGTCCAACTTGTCTATATACAGAGATCTAACTACATGGCAGCATAGTGCAATATTTCCATATACAGAGTTCTAGCTACATAGCAGATATGTCCAACATGTCCATATACTGAGAGCTAGCTACATGGCAGACAAAACCAATATATTCCTATACAGAGAGCTACTTACTTGGCAGATCAGTCCAACATATCCATGTACAGAGACCTAGCTACATGGCACATGAGTCCAAAATGTCCATATACAGAGAGCTAACTATATGGCAGGGTAGTGCATCATTTCCATATACAGAGGTCTAGGTACACAGCAGATGAGTCCAACATGTCTATGTACAGAGAGCAGATGAGTCAAACTTGTGTATATACAGAGAGCTAGCTACATAACAGTGTAGTGCAACATTTCCATATACAGAGTTCTAGCTACATGGCAGATGTGTCCAACATGTCCATATACTGAGAGCTAGTTACATGGCTCTTTAGTCCAACATGTCCATATACAGGGTACTACCTACATGGAAGATGAGTCCAGCATCTCCATATATTGAAGGCTAGCTACATGGCAGTCAAGTACAATATTTACATCTTCAGAGAGCTACCTACTTGGCAGATGAGTCCAACATATCCATGTACAGAGACCTATCTACATGTCAGATGATTCAAAAATGCCCATATACAGAGTGCTAGCTACATGGCAGGGTAGCGCAACACTTCCATAAAAAGAGTTCTAGCTATAAGGAATATTAGTCCATCTTGTTTATAAACAGAGAGTTAACAACTTGGAAGGGTAATGCAACATTACCATACACAGAGTTCTAACTACATGACAGATGTGTTCAACGTGTACATATACTGAGAGCTAGATATATGGCAGATCAGTCCAAAATATCCATACACAGAGAGCTAGCTACATGTGAGACGAGTCCAAAATGTCCATATAGATAGAGGTAGCTACATGACACAGTGGTACATCATTTCCATATACAGGGTTCAAGCTACATGGCAGATGAGCCAAAGTGTTCATATACTGAGAGCTAGCTACATGGAAGAGTAGTCCAACATGTCCATATACAGAGTTCTAGCTACATGGCAGATGTGTCCAACGAGTCCATATACTGAGAGCTAGCTACATCTCAGACAAGTCCATTATGTTAATATACAGAGAGGTACCTACTTGTCTGCCATGTACGTAGCTCTCAGCATATGCACACGTTGGACACATCTGCCATGTAGTCAATTATCTTTATATGGACATGTTGGATTATTCTGCCATGTAGCTAGCTCTCAGTATATGAACACTTTGGACTCATCTGCCAAGTAGCTAATTCTCTTTATTTTGAAATGTTGCACATCTGTCATGTAGCTAGCTCTCTGTACATAGACAAGTTGGACGCACCTGCCTTGAAACAAGCTCTCTGTACATGGATATGTTGGACTGATCTGCCATGTAGGTATCTCTCAGTATATGGACATGTTGGACTCTCTGCTACGTAGCTAATACCCTGTATATGGACATGTTGAACTACTCTGTCATGTAGCTAGCTCTCAGTATATGGACACATTGGACACATCTGCCATGTAGCTAGAACTCTGTATATGGACAATTTGCACTCATCTGACATGTAGCTGGCTCTCTGTGCATGGATAATTTGGACTGATCTGCCATGTAGGTAGCTCTCAGTATATGGACACATTGGAAACATCTTCCATGTACTTAGAACTCTGTATATGCAAATGTTACACTACTCTGCCATGTAGCTTGCTCTCTGTATAAGGACATTGTGGACTCATCTGCCATGTAGCTATTACCCTGTATTTGAACATGTTGGAGTACTCTGCTGTGTTCCTAGCTCTCAGTATATGGACACGTTGGACACATCTACCATGTAGTTAGAACACTGAATATGGAAATGTTGCACTACTCTGCCATGCTGCTAGCTCTATGCATATAAACAAGTTGAACTCATCTTCCATGTTGGACAACTCTGCCACGTAGCTAGCTCTCTGTATATGCACATGTTGGACACATGTGCTATGTGGCTATAACTTTGTATATGGAAATGTTGCACTACCCTGCCATGCAGCTAACTCTCTGTACATAGTCATTTTGGACTTCTCTGTCATGTAGCTAGCTCTCTGTACATGGATATGTTGGACTGATCTTCCAAGTAGGTACTCACTGTATATGAACATATTGGACTTGTGTGCCATGTAGCTAGCTCTCTGTATATTGGCATGTTGGACTCCTCTGCCATGCAGCTAGTACCTTCTATATGAACATATTGGACTACTCTGCCATGTAGCTAGCTTTCAGTATATGGTCATGTTGGACACATCTGACATGTAGCTAGAACTCTGTATGTGGAAATGTTGCACTACTCTGCCATGTAGCTAGGTCTCTGTATATGGACATTTTCGACTTGTCTGCCAAGTAGCTAGCTTTCTGTACAAGGATATGTTGGAATGATCTGCCTAGTAGGTGGCTCTCTGTATATGAACATATTGGACTTGTCTGCCATGTATATAGCTCTCAGTATATGAACACTTTGGACTCATCTGCCATGCAGCTTGAACTCTGTATATGGAAATGATGTACTACTCTGCCATGTGGCTAGCTGTCTGCATATGGATATTTTGCACTCATCTGCCATGTAGCTAGTACACTGTATATGGACATGTTGGACTACTCTGCCATGTATATATCTCTCAGTATATGGGCACATTGGACACATCTGTCATGTATCTAGAACTCTGTATATGGACAATTTGGAGTCGTCTGACATGTATGTAGCTCTTTGTGGATGGATTTTTGGACTGATCTGCCATGCAGGTAACTCTCAGTATATGCACATGTTGGATATATTTTCCATGTAGCTAGAACTCTGTGTATGGAATTGTTGCACTTCCCTGCCATATAGCTATCTCTCTCGGTATATGAACATAATGGACTTGTCTTCCATGTAGCTAGCTCTCAGTAAATAGACATTTTGGACCCATCTGCCACGTAGCTAGTACCCTGTATTTGAACATGTTGGAGTACTCTGTTGTGTTTCAGGCTCTCAGTATGGACACGTTGGACACATCTGCCATGTAGCTAGTACCCTGTATATGTACATGTTGGACTACACTGCCATGTAGCTAGCGCTCTGTATATGGACATGTTGGACACATCTGCTATGTAGCTAGAACTCTGTATATGGACAATTTGGACTCGTCTGACATGTAGCTAGCCCTCTGTGCATGGATATTTTGGACTGATCTGCCATCTAGGTAGCTCCTTGTAGATTAACAAATTGGACTTTTCTGCCATGTAGCTAGCTCTCAGTATATGGACACGTTGGACACATCTGCCATGTCGCTAGAACTCTGTATATGGAAATGTTGCACTACCCTGCCATGTATTTGGACATTTTGGATTCGTCTGCTATGTAGCTAGCTGTCTGTAGATGGATATGTTGGACTGATCTGCCAAGTAGTAAGCTCCCTGTATATGAACATATTGGATGTGTCTGTCATGAATCTAGCTACTTGTATATGGACATGTTGGACTACTCTGCTATGTATCTATCTCTCAGTATATGTACACATACGAGACATCTGCCAAGTAGCTAGAACTCTGTATATGGAAATGTTGCATTACTCTGCCATGTAGCTAGTTGTCTGTATATAGACAAGTTGTACTCATTTGCCTTGTTGCTAGGACTCTGAATATGGAAAAGTTGCAATACACTGCCATGTAGCCAGCTCTCTGTACATGGATATGTTGGAATGATCTACAAAGTAGGTAGCTCTCTGTATATGAACATATAGGACTTCTCTTCCATGTAGCTAGCTCTTAGCTTATGGACACGTTGGACACATCTGCTATGTATCTAGTACTCTTTATATGGACATGTTGGACTACTCTACCATGTAGCTAGATCTCAGTTTATGAACACTTTTGACTCATCTGCCTTTTAGCTTGAACTCTGTATATTGAAATGAAGCATTGCTCTGCCATGTAGCTAGCTCTCTGTATATGGACATTTGCCTTGTAACTAGTAACCTGTATATGGGCAAGTTGGACTACTTAGTCATGTAGCTAGTTCCAAGTATATCGACACGTTGGACACATCTGCAATGTAGCTATAACACTATATGTGCAAATGTTGTACTACTCTGCCATGAAGCTATCTCTCTCTATATAAACATGTTTATCTCATCTTCCATGTAGCTAGTACCCTGTATATGGACATGTTGGACTACTCTTCCATGTTGCTAGCTCTCAGCATATGTACAAGTTAGAAGCATTTTCCAAGTAGCTAGAACTCTGTATATGGAAAGGTTGCACTACCCTTCCATGTAGCTAGCTCTCTGTATATGAACATTTTGCAATTGTCTGCCATGTAGCTAGAACTCTGTATATGTATGTGTTGCAGTACCCTGCCATGAAGCTAGCTCTCTGCATATGGACATTTTGGACACATTTGCCAAGTAGATAGCTCTATGTACATGTATATGTTGGAATGATCAGCCAATTAGTTAGCTCTCTATATATGAACACATTCGACTTGTCTGCCATGTAGCTAGCTCTCATTATATGGACACGTTGGAAACATCTGTCATGTAGCTAGAACTCTGTATACGGAAATGTGGCACTACTCTGCTATGTAGCTATCTCTCTGTATATAGACAAGATGGATTCATCTGCCTTGTAGCTAGAACTCTGTATATAGAAATGTTGCAATCCCCTGCCATGTAGCTAGCTCTCTGTATATGGATATGTTGGAATGTTCTGCCAAGTAGGTAGCTCTCTGTATAAGAACATATTGGACTTGTCTGCCATGTAGCTAGCTCTCACTATATGAACACTTTGGACTCATCTGCCATGTAGCTTGATCTCTGTATATGGAAATGATGTACTGCTCTGCCATTTTGCTAGCTCTCTGTATAAGGACACTTTGGACTCATTTGCCATATAGCTAGCAGCCATAATATGGATATTTTGGACTATTCTGACATACAGCTATCTCTCAGTATACAGACACGTTGGACACTTCTGCTATGTCTCTAGAACTCTGTATAATGACAATTTGGACTCATTGACATGTAAGTAGCCCTCTGTGCATGGATATTTTGGACTGATCTGCCATGTAGGTAGCTTTCAGTATATGGACTTTTTGGACATATCTGCCATGTAGCTGGAACTCTGTATATGGAAATGTTACAATAGTCTGCCCTGTAGCTTGCTCTCTCTATATGGACATTTTGGACTCATCTGCCATGTAGCTAGTACCCTGTATTTGTACATGTTTGAGTACTCTGCTGTGTTCCTAGCTCTTAGTATAAGCACACGTTGGACAAATCTGCCATGAAGGTAAAACCCTGTATATGGAAATGTTGCACTACTCTGTCATGTAGCTAGCTTTATGCATATAAACGAATTGGACACATCTTCCATTTAGCTAGTACCCTGTATATGGACAAGTTGCACTATGCTGCCATGTAGCTAACTCTCTATAAATGGATATGTTGGACTGATCTGCCAAGGAGTTAGCTCTCTGTATATAAACATATTGGACGTGTGGGCCATGTTGCTAGCTCTCAGTATATGGACACGTTGGACACATCTGCCATGTAGCTAGAACTCTGTATATGGAAATGTTACACTACTTGCCATGTAGCTAGCTCTTTGTATATAGACAAGTTGGAATCATCAGCCTTGTAGCTAGAACTCTGCATAAGGAAATGTTGCACTACCCTGCCATGTAACTAGCTCTCTGTATATGGACATTTTGGACTCGTCTGTCATGTAGCTAGCTCTCTGTACATGGATATGTTGGACTGCCCTGCCAAGTAGTTAGCTCTCTGTATGTGAACTTTTTGGACTCATCTGCCATGTAGCTTGTACCCTGCATATGGACATGGTGGACTACTCTGACATGTAGCTAGCTCAGTATACGGACACATTGGACACATCTGCGATGTCGTAAGAACTTTGTATATGGACAATTTGGGCTTGTATAACATGTAGCTAGCTCTCTGTGCATGGATACTTTGGACTGATCTGCCATGTAGGTAGCTCTCAGTATATGGACACGTTGGACACATCTTCAATGTA
>NW_006408755.1:1643797-1650397 GCF_000296735.1 Chrysochloris asiatica
TGTATGTGGAAATGTTGCTCTACCCTCTCATTTAGCTATCTCTCTGAATGTGAACATTTTGGATTTGTCTGCCATGTAGCTAGAATTCTGCATATGGAAATGTTGCACTCCCTTGCATGTAGCTAGCTCTCAGTATATGAACACTATGGACTCATCTGCCATGTAGCTTAAACAATGTATATGGAAATGATGTACTTCTCTGCCATGTTACTAGATCTCTGTATATGGAAATTTTGGACTTGTTTTCAATTAGCTACCTCTCTGTGCATGGATATTTTTGACTAATCTGCCTTGCAGCTAGCTTATACTATATGGACACATTGGACACATCTGCTCTGTAGATAGAACTCTGTATATGGAAATGTTTCAGTACTGTCCCATGTAGCTAGTTCTCTGTACATAGATACGTTGGATTGATCTGCCAAATATGTATATGAACATATTGGACTTGCTTACCATGTATCTAGCGCTCAGTATAATGACATGTTGTACATATTTGCCATGTAGCTAGTACTCTGTCTATGGACATTTTGAAGAAGTCTGCCATGTAACTATTAATCTGTATATGGAAATGTTGGACACATTTACCAAGTAGCTGGAACTCTGTATATGGAAAGGATGCACTACTGTGCCATGTAGCTAGGTCTCAATGTAGGGACATTTTGGAATATTCGGACATGTAGCTAGCTCTCTGTGCATGAATATTTTGGACTGATCTGCCATGTAGGTAGCTCTCAGTATATGGACTTTTTGGACACATCTGCCATGTAGCTAGTACACTGTATATGGACATGTTGGACTACTCTGACTTGTAGCTAGCTCTCAGTATACGGACACGTTGGACACATCTGCTATGTCGTAAGAACTCTGTATATGGACAATTTGGATTCATCTGACATGTAGGTAGCTCTCTGTGCATGGATATTTTAGACTGATCTGCCATGTAGGTAGATCTAAGTATATGGACACATTTGACACATCTTCCATGTAGCTAGAATTCTGTATATTGAAATGTTGCACTATACTGCCATGTAGCAAGCTCTCTGTATATGGGCATTTTGGAGTCGTCTGCCATGTTACTAGCTTTCTGTCCATGGATACCTTGGACTAATCTGACAAGTAGGTAGTTCTCTGTATATGAACATATTGAACTTGTCTGCCATGTAGATAGTGCTCAGTATATGAACACATTGGACACATCTGTGATATAGCTAGAACTCTGTATATGGAAATGTTGCACTACCCTACCATTTAGCTAGCTCTCTGTATGTGGACATTTTGGACTTGTCTGCCATGTAGCTAGAACTCTGCATATGGAAATGTTGCACTCCCCTGCCATGTAGCTAGCTCTCTGTATATGGACATTTTAAACTCATCTGCCATGTAGATAGTAACCTGTATATGGACATGTGGGAGTACTCTGCCATGTAGCTACTTATCATTATAGGGACACGTTGGACACATCTGCCGTGTAGCTAGAACTCTGTATATGGAAATATTGTAGCACTCTGCCATCTATGTACATAAACAAGTTGGACTCATCTTCCATGTATCTAATACACTGTATATGGACATATTTGACTACTTGCCATGTAGCTAGCTCTCTGTATATGGACATGTTGGACACATCTGTTATGTTGCTAGAACTCTGTATATGGATAATTTGGACTCATCTGACATATATCTAGCTCTCTGAACATGGATATGTTGGACTGATCTGCCCTGTAGGTAACTCTTTGTAGATGAACATATTGGACTTGTCTGCCATGTAGCTAGCTCTCAGCATATGGACACGTTGGACATATCTGCCATGTAGTTAGAACTCTGTATATGGAAATGTTGCACAATCCTGCCACGTAGCTAGCTCTCTGTATATGGACAGTTTGGATTGGTCTGCCTTGTAGCTAGAACTCT
Source organism: Chrysochloris asiatica (assembly GCF_000296735.1). Taxonomy (NCBI): domain Eukaryota; kingdom Metazoa; phylum Chordata; class Mammalia; order Afrosoricida; family Chrysochloridae; genus Chrysochloris; species Chrysochloris asiatica. The sequence goes on from NW_006408755.1 coordinate 1,645,712, forward strand.
GTATATTGAAATGTTGCACTACACTGCCATGTAGCTAGCTTTCTGTATATGGACATTTTTAACTCATCTGCCATGTAGCTTGCTCTCTGTTCATGGATATTTTGGAATGATTTGACAAGTAGGTAGCTCTCTGAATATGAACATGTTGAACTTGTCTGCCATGTAGCTAGCTCTCAGTATATGAATACGTTGGACACATCTGCGATGTAGCTAGAACTCTTTATATGGAAATGTTGCTCTACTCTGCCGTTAAGCTAGGTCTCTGTATGTGAAAATTTTGGACTTCTCTGCCATGTAGCTAGAACTCTGCATATGGAAATGTTGCACTATCCTGCTATGTAGATACCTCTCTATATATGAACATATTGGACTTGTCTGCCATGTAGCTAGCTCTCAGTATATGGACATGTTGGACTACTCTGACATGTAGCTAGCTCTCAGTATATGAACACTATGGACTCATCTGCCATGAAGCTAAATCTCTGTATCTGGAAATTATGTACTACTCTGCCATGTTACTAGATCTCTGTATATGGACATTTTGGACTCGTCTTCAATTATCTAGCTCTCTGTGCATAGATATTATGGACTGAACTGCCTTGCAGCTAACTCTAACTATATGGACACATTGGACACATCTGCTCTATAGATAGAACTCTGTATATGGAAATGTTTCAGTACTCTCCCATGTAGCTAGTTCTCTGTAAATGGATATGTTGGATTGATCTGCCAAGTAGGCAGCACTATGTATATGAACATATTGGACTTGTCTACCATGTAGCTAGCTCTTAGTATATGGACATGTTGGACTTATCTGCCATGTAACTAGTACTCTGTATATGGACATTTTGAACTATTCTGTCATGTAACTAGTACTCTGTATAAGGAAATGTTGGACATGTCTGCCAAGTAGCTAGAATTCTGTATATGGAAAGGATGCACTACTCTGCTATGTAGCTAGTTCTCTATGTAGGGACATTTTGGACTGTTCAGACATGTTGCTAGTTCTCTGTGCATGGATATTTTGGACTGATCTGCCATGTTGGTAGCTCTCAATATATGGACATTTTGGACACATCTGCCATGAAGCTAGTACCCTATATATGGACATGTTGGACTACTCTGAGTTGTAGCTAGCTCTCAGTGTATGGAGACGTTGGACACATCTTCTATGTCATAAGAACTCTGTATATGGACAATTTGGACTCGTCTGCCATGTAGGTGGATCTCAGTATATGAACACATTGGACACATCTTCCATGTAGCTAGAAATCTGTATATGGAAATGTTGCACTCCTTGCCATGTAGCTAGCTCTGTGTATATAGACAAGTGTAGCTAGAATTCTGTATATTGAAATGTTGCACTACACTGCCATGGAGCTAGCTCTCTGTATATGGACATTTTGGACTCGTCTGCCATGTTGCTAGCTCTCTGTTGATGGATATGTTGGACTGATCTGACAAGTAGGTAGCTCTCTGTATATGAACATATTTGACTTGTCTGCCATGTAGCTAGCTTTCAGTATATGGATATTTTGGACTCATCTGCCATGTAGCTAGTACCCTGTATTTGAACATGTTGGAGTATTCTGCCGTGTTTCTAGCTCTCAGTACATGGATACGTTGGACACATCTGCAATGTAGCTAGAACTCTGTATATGGAAATGTTGCACTACTCTGCCATGTAGCTAGCTCTATGCATATAAATGAGTTGGACTAGTCTTCCATGTAGCTAGTACCCTGTATATGGACATGTTGGACTATGCTGCCATGTAGCTAGCTCTCGGTATATGGACATGTTGGACACATCTGCTATGTAGCTAGAACTCTGTATATGAACAATTTGGACTCATGTGACATGTAGTTAGCTCTCTGTGCAAAGATATTTTGGACTGATCTGCCATGTAGGTAGCTCCTTGTAGATGACCAAATTGGACTTGTCTGCTATGTAACTAGCTCTCAGCATATGGACATGTTGGACACATCTGCCATGTAGCTAGAACTCTGTATATGGAAATGTTGCACTATTCTGCCATGTAGATAGCTCTCTGTATATGTACATTTTGGACTCATCTGCCATGTAGCTAAAACTCTGTATATGGAAATTGTGCAGCACGCTGCCATGTAGCTAGCTCTATGCATGTAAACAAGTTGGACTCATCTTCCATGTATCTAGTATGTTGTGTATGGACATGTTTGACTATTCTGCCATGTAGCTAGCTCTCTGTATATGGACATGATGGACACATCTGCTATGTAGCTAGAACTCTGTATATGTATAATTTGGACTCATTTGACATGTAGCTAGCTCTCTGAGCATGGATATTTTGGACTGATCTGCCCTATAGGTAGCTCCTTGTAGATGAACATATTGGACTTGTCTGCCATGTAGCTAGCTCTCTGCATATGGACACGTTGGACACATCTGCCATGTAGTTAGAGCTCTGTATATGGAAATGTTGCACTATCATGCCATGTAGCTAGCTCTCTGTATATGGACATTTTGGATTTGTGTGCCATGTAGCTACTTCTCTGTAGTTGGTTATGTTGGACTGATTTGCCAAATAGTTAGCTCACTGAATGTGAGCGTATTGGACTTGTCTGTCATGTAGCTAGCTGTCAGTATACAGCCACATTGGAGACATCTGCCATGTAGTTAGAACTCTGTATATGGAAATGTTGTGCTACCTGTCATGTAGTTAGCTCTCTGTGTATAGACAAGTTGGACTCATCTGCCTTGTAGCTAGAACCCTGTGTATTGAAATGTTGCACTACACTGCCATGTAGCTAGCCCTTGGTATATGGACATTTTGAACTCATCTTCCATGTAGCTAGATCTCTGTTCATGAATATGTTGCACTGATCTGATAAGTAGGTAACTTTCTGAATATGAACATATTGAACTTGTCTGCCATGTAGCTAGCTCTCAGTATTTGAACACATTGGACACATCTGCGATGTAGCTAGAAGTCTGTATCTGGAAATGTTGCTCTACCCTGACATTTAGCTAGCTCTCTGTATGTGGACATTTTGGACTTGTGTGCCATGTAGCTAGAACTCTGCATATGGAAATGTGGCACTCCCCTGCCATGTAACTAGCTCTGTGTATAAGAACATAATGGACTTGTCTGCCATGTAGCTAGCTCTCAGTATTTGGACATGTTGGACTACTCTGACATGTAGCTAGGTCTCAGTATATGAACACTATGGACTCATCTGCCATGTAGCTTAAACTCTGTATATGGAAATGATGTACTTCTCTGCCATGTTACTAGATCTCTGTTTATGGACATTTTGGACTCGTCTTCATGTAGCTAGCTCTCTGTGCATGGATATTTTGGACTGATCTGCCTTGAAGCTAGCTCTCACTATATGGACACGTTGGACACATCTGCTCTATAGATAGAACTCTGTACATGGAAATGTTTCAGTACTCTCCCATGTAGCTAGTTCTCTATACATGGATATGTTGGACTTATCTGCCAAGTAGGTAGCTCTCTGTGCATGGATATTTTGGACAGATCTGCCATGTAGGTAGCTCTCAGTATATGGACTTTTTGGACACATCTGCCATGTAGCTAGAACTCTGTATATGGAAATGCTGCAGTACTTTGCCATGTAGCTAGTTCTCTGTATATAGACATGTTGGACTCATCTGCCTTGTAGCTAGAACTCTGTATATTGATATGTTGGACTACCCTGACATGTAGCTAGCTCTCTTTATATGGACATTTTGGACTCATCTGCCATGTAGCTAATACCCTGTATATGGACATGTTGGACTACTCTGACATGTAGCTAGCTCTAAGTATATAAACACATTGGACACATCTGCCATGTTGTAAGAACTCTTAATATAGACAATTTGGACTCGTCTGACATGTAGGTAGCTCTCTGTGCATGGATATTTTGGACTGATCTGCCATGTAGTTAGATCTCAGTATATGGACATGTTGGAAACATCTTCCATGTAGCTAGAAGTCTGTATATGGAAATGTTGCACTACTTGCCATGTAGCTAGCTCTCTGTATATAGACAAGTGTAGCTAGAACTCTTTATATTGAAATGTTGCACTACACTGCCTTGTATCTTTCTCTCTGTATATGGACATTTTGGACTCATCTGCCATGTTGCCAACTCTCTGTTCATGGATATGTTGGACTGATCTGACAAGTAGGTAGCTCTCTGTATATGCACTTATTGAACTTGTCTGCCATGTATCTAGCTCTCAGTATATGAACACATTGGACACATCTGTGATATAGCTAGAACTCTGTATATGGAAATGTGGCACTACCCTGCCATTTAGCTAGCTCTCTGTATGTGGACATTTTGGACTTGTCTGCCATGAAGCTAGAACTCTGCATATGGAAATGTTGCAATCCCCTTACATGTACCTAGCTGTCTATATAGGAACAAATTGGACTTGTCTGCCATGTAGCTAGGTCTCAGTATATGGAAATGTTAGACTACTCTGCCATATAGCTATCTCTCAGTATATGGACACGTTGGACTCATTAGCCAGGTAGCTAGTACTCTTTATATGGACATGTTGGACTACTCTGACATGTAGCTAGCTCTCAGTATATGAACACTATGGACTCATCTGCCATGTAGCTTAAACTCTGTATATGGAAATGATGTACTTCTCTGCCATGTTACTAGATCTCTGTTTATGGACATTTT
>NW_006408755.1:1650998-1652875 GCF_000296735.1 Chrysochloris asiatica
CTAGAACTCTGTATATGGAAATGCTGCACTACACTGCCATGTAGCTAGCTCTAAACTGCCATGTAGCTACATCTCTTTATATGAACATTTTGGACTAATCTGCCATGTAGTTAGTACCCTGTATATGGACATGTTCAACTACTCTGACTTGCAGCTAGCTCTCAGTATACGGACACTTTGGACACATCTGCTATGTCATAAGAACTCTGTATATGGACAATTTGGACTCGTATGACATGTAGGTAGCTCTCTCTGCATGGATATTTTGGACTGATCTGCATGTAGGTAGATCTCAGTATATGGACACGTTGGACACAACTTCCCTGTAGCTAGAACTCTGTATATGGAAATGCTGCACTACTTGCCATGTAGCTAGTTCTCTGAATATGTTCATTTTGGACTCATCTGCCATGTAGATAGTACCCTGTACATGGACATGTTGTAGTACTCTGCCATGTAGCTAGCTCTCAGTATATGGACACGTTGGACACATCTGCTGTGTAGCTAGAACTCTGTATATGGAAATATTGCAGCACTCTGCCATGTAGCTAACTCTATGTATATAAACAAGTTGGACTCATCTTCCATTTATCTAGTATACTGTATATGGACATGTTTGACTACTCTGCCATTTAGCTAGCTCTCTGTATATGGACATGTTTATCACATCTATGTAGCTAGAACTCTGTATATAGATAATTTGGACTCGTCTGACATGTAGCTAGCTCTCTGTGCATGGATATTTTAGACTGATTTGCCCTGTAGATAGCTCTTTGTAGATGAACATATTGGACTTGTTTGCCATGTAGCTAGCTCTCAGCATATGGACACGATGGACACATCTGCCATGTAGTTAGAACTCTGTATATGGAAATGTTGCACTATCCTACCATGTAGCTAGCTCTCTCTATATGGACATATTGGATTTGTCTGCCATGTAGCTAGCTCTTTGTAGTTGGATATGTTGGACTGATCTGACACGTAGTTCGCTCTCTGCATGTGAACATACTAGACTTGTATGCCATGTAGCTAGCTCTCAGTATACGGCCACGTTGGACACATCTGCCATGTAGCTAGAATTCTGTATATGGAAATGTTGCCCTTCTTGCCATGTAGATAGCTCTCTGTATATAGACAAGTTGGACTCATCTGCCTTTTAGCTAGAACTCTGTATATGGAAATTTTTACTACCCTGCCATGTAGCTAGCTCTCTGTATACGGACATTTTGGACTCGTCTGTCATGTAGCTAGCTCTTTGTTCATGGATATGTTGGACGGATCTGACAAGTAGGTAGCTCTCTATATATTGACATGTTGAACTTGTCTGCCATGTAGCTAGCTCTCAGTATATGGAAATGTTGGACTACTCTGGCATATAGTTAGCTCTCAGTATATGGACACGTTGGACTCATTATCCAGGTAGCTAGTACTCTTTATATGGACATGTTGGACTACTCTGACATGTAGCTAGCTCTCAGAATATGAACACTATGGACTCAACTGCCATGTAGCTTAAACTTTGTATATGGAAATGATGTACTTCTCTGCCATGATACTAGATCTCTGTATATGGACATTTTGGACTCGTCTTCTTGTAGCTAGCTCTATGTGCATGGATATTTTGGCCTGATCTGCCTTGTAGGTAGCTATGACTATATGGACACGTTGGAAACATTTGCTATATAGCTAGAACTCTGTATATGGAAATGTTTCAGTACTCTCTCATGTAGCTAGTTCTCTGTACGTGGATATGTTGAATTGATCTAACAAGTAGGTACCTCTCTGAATATGAACATATTGGACTTGTCTGCCATGTAGCTAGCTCTCAGTATATATGGACACGTTGGAATCATCTGCCATGTTGCTGGTACCCTGTA
>NW_006408755.1:1653740-1655040 GCF_000296735.1 Chrysochloris asiatica
AACTCTGTATATGGAAATGTTGCACTACTCTGCCATGTAGCTAGCCCTATGTATATAGACAAGTTGGACTCATCTGCCTTGTAGCTAGAACTCTGTATATAGAAAAGTTGCACTACCCTGCCATCTAGCTAGCTCTCTTTATATTGACATTTTGGACTCGTCTGCCATGTTGCTAGCTCTCTGTTTATGGATATGTTGGACTGATATGCCAAGTAGGAAGCTCTCTATATATTAACATATTGAACTTGTCTGCTATGTAGCTAGCTCTCAGTTTATGGACACGTTGGACACATCTGCCTTGTAGCTAGAACTCTGTATATGGAAATGTTGCAATACCCTGCCATGTAGCTATCTCTCTGTGTATGGACATTTTGGATTCGTCTTCCATGGACCTCGAACTCTGCATTTGGAAATGTAACATTACCATGCTATGTAGCTAGCTCTCTATATATGAACATATTGGACTTGTCTGCCATATAGCTAGCTTTCAGTATATGGACATGTTGGACTACTCTGCCATATAGAAGGCTCTCAGTATATGGACACGTTGGACTCATTAACCAATTAGCTAATACTCTTTCTATGGATATTTTGGACTACTGTGCCAAGTAGCTAGCTCTCAGTATATGAAAACTTTGGATTCGTCTGCCATGAAGCTTGAACTCTGTATATGGAAATGATGCAGTTCTCTGCCATGTTGCTCGCTCTCTGTATATGGACATTTTGTACTCGTCTGACACGTAACTAGCTCTTTGTACATGGATATTTTGGACTGATGTGCCTTGTAGCTAGCTCTCACAAGATGGACACGTTGTTCACATCTGCTATGTAGCTAGAACTCTGTATATGGAAATGTTGCAGTACTCTCCCATGTAGCTTGTTCTCTGTACATGTATATGTTCGACTGATCTACCAAGTAGCTGTCTCTCTTTGCATGGATATGTTGGAATTATTTTCCAAGTAGGTAGATCTCTGTATATGAACATATGAGACTTGTCTGCCATGGAGCTAGCTCTCAGTATTTGGACATGTTGGACTCATCTGCCGTGTAGCTCGTACCCTATATATGGACATTTTGAACTCGTCTGCCATGTAACTAGTTCTCTGTATATGGAAATGTTGGGCACATCTGACATGTAGTTGTTGTTGTTGTTGTTGTCAGGTGCCATCGAGTCGGAACCGACTCATAGCGACCCTATGCACAGCAGAACGAAACAATGTTCTATCCTGGGCCAACCTCACTACCGCTGCCACACCTGAGTCCATCAATGATGCCACCTGGCTGATCCATCTCGTTGGG
>NW_006408755.1:1658522-1672026 GCF_000296735.1 Chrysochloris asiatica
TGTAGCTCATCTGAAACCTTTCCACCATGGGTGACCCTGCTGGTTATTTAAAACACCGGTGGCATAGCCCTCAGAATCACAGCAACTCAGACCACCACAGCACGACAGACAGATGAGTGGTGGCTGTTTGGTTTATGGAAATGCTGCAGTACTCTGCCATGTAGTTAGCTCTCCGTATATAGACAATTTGGACTCATCTGCCTTGCCGCTAGAACTCTGTATATGGAAATGTTGGACTACCCTGCCATGTAGCTAGCTATCTGTATATGAACATTTTGGACTTGTCAGCCACGTAGTTAGCTCTCAGTATAGGGACATGTTGGAGTCCTCTATCATGAGCTAGTACCCTGTATATGGACATGTTGGACTATTATGACATGTTGCTAGCTCTCAGTATATGGACACGTTGTACTTCTCTGCCATGTAGATAGAACTCTGTCTATGGAAATGTTGCATTACTCTGCCATGTTTCTAGCTCTCTGTATATAGACAAGTTGGACACATCTACCATGTAGCGAGAACTCTGTACATGGATATGTTGGACTGTTCTGCCAAATAGGTAGCTTTTTTGTATATGAACATATTGGACTTGTCTGCCGTGTAGCTAGCACTCTGTACATGGATATTTTGGACTGATCTGCCATGTAGGTAGCTTTCAGTATAAGGACACGTTGCACACATCTGCCATGTAGCTAGAATTCTGTATATGGAAATGTTGCACTACTCTGCCACGTAGCTAACTCTCTCTATATTGACATTTTGGACTCGTATGCCATGTAGCTAGCTCTCTGTACATCAATATGTTGGACTGATCTACCAATTAGGTTTGTTGTTCTTGTTGTTAAGTGCCATTGAGTCAGTTCCAACCCATAGAGACCCTGTACAGGGTTTCCGAGGGTGTAAATCTTTACTGGAGTAGACAGCCTCATCTTTCTCCCGCGGAGTTGCTGGTAGTTTCGAACCGCTGACCTTAAGGTTTGCAGCCCGTTTTGTAACCACTATGATACCAGAGCTCCGTATATGAACATATTGGACTTGTATGCAATGTAGGAAGCTCTCAGTATATGGACATGTTGGACTCATCTGCCATGTATGTATAATACTGTATATGGATATGTTGGACTACTCTGCCATGTGGCTAGCTCTCACTATATGGACTCGTTGGACACATCTGCCATGTAGCTCGAACTCTGTATCTGGAAATATTGCACTACATTTCCATGTTGCTAGCCCTCTGTATATGGACATTTTGGACTCGTCTGCCATGTAGCTAGCTCTCTGTACATGGATATGTTGGACTGATCTGCCAAGTAGGTAGCTCTTTGTATATGAACATATTGGAGTTGTCTGCCATGTAGCTAGTTCTGAGGATATGGGCAGGTTGGACACATCTTCCATATAGCTAGTACTCTTTATATGGACATGTTGGACTACTCTGCCTTGTAGCTAACACTCAGGATATGAACACTTTGGACACATCTGCCTTTTAGCTTGAATTCTGTATATTGAAATGATGCATTGATCTTCCATGTAGCTATCTATCTGTATATGGACATTTTGGACTCATCTGCCGTGTAGCTAGTACCTTGTATATGGATGTGTTGGACTACTCTGCCATGTAGCTTGCTCTCACTATATAGACATTTGGGATCATCTGTCGTTTAACTAGAACTCTGTATATGGAAATGTTGAACAACACTGTCATGTAGCAAGCTCTCTGTATATGGACCTTTTGGACTTGTCTGCCATGTAGCTAGCTCTCTGTACATGGATATGTTGGACTGATCTGCCAGGTAGGAAGCTCTCTGTATATGAACATATTGGAATTGTCTGCCTTGTAGCTAGTACCTTTTTATGGACATGTGTGACTACTCTGCCATGTAGCTAGCTCTCACTGTATGGACACGTGGGATCATCTGTCATTAAGCTAGAACTCTGTATATGGAAATATTGCCCTACTCTGCCATGAATCCCCCTCTCTGTATATAGACAAGTTGGACTCATGTGCCTTTTAGCTAGAACACTGCATATGGAAATATTCCACTACACTGCCATGTAGCTAACTCTCTGTATATGAACATATTGGACAACTCTGCCATGTAAATAGGTCTCAGTATATGGACATGTTGTACTCATCTGCCATGTAGCTAGTACCCTGTATATGGACATGTTGCACTACTATGCCATGTAGATTACTCTAAGTATATGAACACTTTGGAGTCATCTGCCATGTAGCTTGAACTCTGTATATACAAATGATGCTCTACACTACCATGTAGATAGCTCTCTGTATATAGACAAGTTGGACTCATCTGCCTTGTAACTAGTACCCTGTATATGGACATGTTGGACTACACTGTCATGTAGCTAGCTGTCTGTATATGGACATTTTGAACTCATCTGCCATGCAGCTTGAAATGTGTATATGGAAATTATGCACTACTCTGCCATGTAGCTACCTTTCAGTATATGGACAATTTGGACTCATCTGTCTTGTAGCTAGTAACCTGTATATGGACATGTTGGACTATTCTGCCATGTTGCTAGCTCTCTGTATATGTACATTTGGGGCTCGTCTGCTATGTAGCTAGCTCTCAGTATAGGGATACGTTGGACACATCTGCCATGTAGCTAGAACTCTGTATATGGACATGTTGCACTACTCTGCCATGTCGCCAGCTCTCTGTATACAGACAACTTGGACTCATCTGCCTTGTAGCTAGAACACTGTATATGGACATGTTGGACTACTATGCCATATAGCTAGCTCTCTGTATATGTACAAGTTGGACTGGTCTCCCTTAAAGTTAGTACCCTGTATATGGACATGTTTGACTACTTTACTATGTAGCTAGCTCTCTGTATATGAACATTTTGGACTCGTCTTCCATGTAGCTAGCTCTCTGTACATGGCTATGTTGGACTGATCTACCAAGTAGGCAGTTTTCTGTATTTGAACATATTGGACTTCTCTGTCATGTAGCTAGTTCTCAGTATATGGACATGTTGATCTACTGTGTATGTAGTTAGCTCTCAGTACATGGACACGTTGGACATATCTGCCAGGTAGGTACAACTTTGTATACAGAAACGTTGCTCTACTCTGCCATGAAGCCAGCTGTCTGTATACAGACAAGTTGGGCTTATCTGGCTTGTAGCTAGGACTCCTTATATGAAAATGTTCCACTACTTTGCAATGTAGCTATCTCTCTGTATATGAACATATTGTACTTGTCTGCCATGTAGCTAGTACACTGTATATGGACGTGTTGGACTATTCTGCCATGTAGTTAGCTCTCAGTATATGGACACGTTGGACACATCTACCATGTAGCTAGAACTCTGTATATTAAATGTTTCACTACTCTGCCATGTAGCTACCTCTCTGTATATAGACAAGTTGAACTCCTTTGACATGTAGCTAGAACTCTCTATATAGAAATGTTGCACTACCCTACCAAGTAGCTAGTTCTCTGTATATGGACATTTTGGTCTCTTTTGCCAAGTAGCTAGCTCTCTGTACATTGATATGTTGGACTGATCTGCCACATTGGTAGCTCTCTATACATGAAAATATTGGACTTGTCTGTCATGTAGCTTGCTCTCATTATATGACATGTTGGACACTTCTACCATGTAGCTAGAACTCTGTATACGGACATGTTGGACTTCTCTGTGATGTAGCTAGCTCTCAGTATAGGAATAGTTGGGAGTCCTCTGCCATGTAGCTAGAACTCTGTATATTGAAATGATGCACTAAACTGTCATGTAGCTAGCTCTCTGTATATGTACATTTTGGACTTGTCTGCCGTGTCGCTAGCTCCCTATACATGGATATGTTAGACTGATCTGCCAAGTAGGTAACTCTCTGTATATGAACCTAATGAATTTGTCTGCCATGAAGCTAGCTCTCTTTATATGGACACAATGGACACACCTGCCATGTAGCTAGAACTCTGTATATGGACAAGTTGGACTTTTCTGCCATGAAGCTTGAACTCTGTATATGGAAATGATGCACTACTCTGTTATGTAGCTACCTCTTTTTATATGGACATTTTGGACTTGTCTGACATGTAGCTAGCTCTCTGTGCATGGATATTTTGGACTGATTTGCTATGCAACTAGCTTTCAGGATATGGACACGTTGGACACATTTGCCATGTAACTAGAACTCTGTATATGGAAATGTTGCAGTACCCTGCCATGTAGCTAGCTCTGTGTATATGGACATTTTAGACTTGTATGCTGTATAGCTAGCTCTCTGTATATGAATATGTTGCACTTATGTTCCAAACAGGTAACTCTCTGAATATGAACTCTTTGTTCTTATCTGCCATGTAGCTAGCTCTCAGTTAATGGGCAGGGTGCACCCATCTGCCATGCTGCTAGAACTCTGTATATGAAAAATGTTGCACTACCCTTCCATGTAGTAAGCTCTCATTATATAGACAAGTTGGACTCATCCATCTTGTAGCTAGAACTCGGCATATGGAAATATTGCACTAACCTGCCATGTAGATAGCTCTCTTTATATAGACATTATGGACTCTTCTGCCATGTAGCTTGCTCTCAGTACATGGATATTTAGGACTGATCTGCCAAGTAGGTAGCTCTCAGTATATCGACACGTTGGACATATCTGCCATGTAGCTAGAAGTCTGTATATGGAAATGTTGCACTACTCTGTCTTGTAGCTAGCTGTATGTATATAGATAAATTGGACTTATCTGCATTGTAGCTTGAACTCTCTCTATGGAAATGTTGCACTACCCTGCCATGTAGCAAGCTCTTTTTATATGAACATAATGGACTTGTCTGCCATGTAGGTAGCTGTCAGTATATGGACACATTGGAAACATCTGCCATGTAGCTAGCACACTGTATATGGAAATGTTGCACTACCCTGCCATGTAGCTAGCTCTCTCTATATGGACATTTTGGACTCCTCTGCCATGTAGCTATATCTCTGTACATGGATATGTTGGACTGATCTTCCATGTAGGTAGCTCTGTATATAGGAACATATTGGACTTGTTTGTCATGTAGCTAGCTCTCTGGGCACGGACATTTTGGACTCACCTGACATGTAGCTAGATCTCAGTATATGGACACGATGGACACATCTGCCATGTAGATAGAACTCTGTATATGGAAATCTTGCACTACCCTGCCATGTAGCTAAATCTCTGTATATGGACATTTTTGACTTGTTTGCCAGGTAGCTAGGTATCTGTATATGGATATGTTGGACTGATCTGCCAAGTAGGTAGCTTTCTGTATATGAACATATTGGACTTGTCTTCCATGTAGCAAGCTCTCAGTATATGGATACTATGGAAACATCTGCCATGTATCTAGAACTCTGTATAAGCAAATGTTGCACTATACTGCCATGTAGCTAGCTCTCTGTATATAGACACTTTGGACTCATCTGCCGTGTTTCTAGGTCTCTGTACATGGATATGTTGGACCTATCTGCCAAGGAGGTAGCTCTCTGTATATGCACATATTGGATTTCTCTGCCATGTAGCTAGCTCTTAGTATATGGACACATTGGAACCATCTTCCATATAGCTAGATCTCTGTATATGGAAATGTTGAACTACACTGCCATATAGCTAGCTCTCTGTATTGGACATTTTGGACTCGTCTGCTGCATAGCTAGCTCTCTGTACATGGGTATATTGCACTGATCTGCCATGTAGTTAGCTCTCTGTATATGAACATATTGAACTTGTCTGCCATGAAGCTAGCTCTCTGTATATGGATATGTTGCACTCATCTGCCATGTAGCTAGAACTCTGCATATGGACATGTTGGACTACACTGCCATGTAGCTAATTCTCAGTATATGAACACTTTGGACTCATCTGCCATGTAGCTTGAACTCTGTATATGGAAATGATGCACTACTCTGCCATGTTGCTAACTCTTAATATATGGACACGTTGGAGACATCTGTCATGTAGCTACAACTTGGTATATGGAAATGTTGCCCTACTCTGCCATGTAGCTAGCTCTCTTTATATTGATAAATTTGACTCATCTGCCTTGTAGTTTGAAATCTGTATATGAAAATGGTGCACTACCCTGCCAAGTAGCTAGCCCTCTGCATATGGACATTTTGGACTTGTTTGCCATGTAGCTAGCTCTCTGTATATGGACATTTTGGACTTGTCTGACATGTTGCTAGCGCTTTGTGCATGGATATTTTGGACTGATCTCCCATGTAGCTAGTTTGCAGTATATGGACACATTGGACACATCTGCCATGTAGCAAGAAATGTTGCACTAATCTGCCATGTATTTAGATCTCTTTATATAGACAAGTTGCACTCATCTGCCTTGTAGCTAGAACTCTGTATATGGAAATGATGCACTACCCTGCCAAGTGGGTATCTCTTTGTAAATAGACAAGTTGGACTCATTTGCCTTGTAGTTAGAACTCTGTATATGGAAATGTTTCACTACTCTGCCATGTAGCCAGCTCTCTGTATATAGACAAGTTGGACTCATCTGCCTTGTAGCTAGAACTCCATATATGAAAACCTTACACTACGCTGCCATGTAGCTAGCTCTCTGTATACAGACACTTTGGACTTGTCTGCCATGTAGCTAGCTCTCTGTACATGGATATGTTGGACTGATCTGTCAAGAAGGTAGCTCTCTGTATATGAACATATTGGACTTGTCTACCATGTAGCTTGCTCTCAGTATATGGATACGTTGGACATATCTGCCATGTATCTAAAACTCTGCATATGGAAATGTTGCACTACTCTGCCCTGTTGCTAGTCTCCTTATATTGACAATTTGGACTAATCTGCCTTGTAGCTAGAACTCTGTATATGGAAATGATGCACTACTCTGCCATGTAGCTAACTCTCTGTATCTGGACATTTTGGACTCGTCTGCCTTGTAGCTAGCTCTCTGTACATGGATAATTCGGATTGCTCTGCCATTTAATTAGCTCATAGTGTATGGACACATTAGACACATCTTCCACATAGCTCAAACTCTATATAGAAATGTTGCACTATTCTTCTCTGTAGCTACGTCCCTGTATATACACAAATTTGACTCATTTGCCTCGTATCTAGAACTCTATATAGGGAAATGTTGCACTACCCTGCCATGTAGCTAGCTCTTTGTATATGGACCTTTTGGACTCGTCTGCCATGTAGCTAGTTCTCTGTACATGGATATGTTGGACTGATCTGCCATGTAGGTAGCTCTCAGTATATTGACACATTGAACATATATGCCATGTAGCTAAATCTCTGTATATGGAAATGTTGCACTACCCTGCCATGTATCTAGCACTCTGTATATACACAATTTGGACTCATCTGCCTTGTAGCTAGAACTCTATATGGAAATGATGCACTATCCTGCCAAGAAGCTTGCTCTCTGTATTTAGACAATTTGGAATCATTTGCCTTGTAGCTCGAAATCTGTACGTTGATATGTTGGATTGATCTGCCAAGTAGGTAGCTCTCTGTATATGAATATATTGGATTTGTCTGTCATGTAGTTAGCTCTCAGTATATGGACAGGTTGGACACATTTGCCATGTAGTTAGAACTCTGTATATGGAAATGATGCACTATGCTGCCATGTAGCTAACTCTCTGTGTATACACAAGTTTGACTCATCTGCCTTATAGTGAGAATTCTGTATATGGGAATGTTGCACTACCCTGCCATGTAGCTAGCTCTCTGTGTATGGACATTTTGGACTCGTCTGCCATGTAGCTAGCTCTCTGTACATGGATATGTTGGACTGATCTGCCAATAAGGTAGCTCTCTCTATATGAACATATTGGACTTCTCTGCCATTTAGCTTGCTCTCAGTATATGGACATCTTCCATGTATCTAGAACTCTGTATATGGAAATGTTGCACTACTCTGCCATGTAGCTAGCTCTCTGTATATGGGCGTATTGAACTCGTCTGACATGTAGCTAGCTCTCTGTGTATGGATAATTTGGACTGATCTTTGATGTAGCTAGCTCTCAGTATACGGACATGTTGGACACATGTGCCATGTAGCTAGAACTCTGTATGTGGAAATGAATGAACTACTCTAGCATGTAGCCAGCTCTCAGTATATGAACACTTTGGACTCATCTGCCATCTAGCTTGTACCCTGTATATGGACTACTCTGCCATGGAGCTAGCTCTCAGTATATGGCCATGTTGGATACATCTGTCTTGTATCTACTACTCTGTATATGGACATGTTGGACTATGCTGCCTGTAGTTAGCTTTCAGTACATGAATACTTTGGATTCATCTGGATATAGCTTGAATTCTGTATATGGAAATGATTCATTATTCTGCCTTGCATATAACTCTCTGTATATGGACATTTGGGACTTATCTCACATTTAGCTAGCTCTCTGTGCGTGGATATTTTGGATTGATCTTCCATGTAACTAGCTCTCAGTATACGGACAGGTTGGACACATCTGGCATGTACCTACAACTCTGTATATAGAAATGTTGCTCTACACTGTCATGTAGCTAGATCTCTGTTTATAGACAAGGTGAACTCTTCTCTCTTGTAACTAGAACACTGTATATGGAAATGTTGCACTACCTTTCCATGTAGCTAGCTCTCTGTATTGTGACATTTTGAACTAGTGTGCCATGTAGCTAGCTCTCTGTACATGGATATGTTGGACTAATCTGCCGAGTAGGTAACTATCTGTATAGGAACATATTGGACTTCTCTGCCATGTACCTAGCTCTCAGTATATGGCCATATGGGATTCATCTGCCTTGTAGATAGAACTCTGTACATGGAAATTTTGCACTACCCTGACATTTTGGACTCAATTGCCATGCAGCTGGCTCTCAGTATATGGACATGTTGGACTCATCTGCAATGTAGCTAGTAACCTTTATATAGATATGTTGCACTACTCTGCCATGTAGCTAGCTCTCAGTATATGAACATTAGACTCATCTGTTATGTGGCTTTAACTCTGTATATGGAAATAATGCACTACTCTGCTATGTAGCTAGCTCCCTGTATATATACAAGTTGGACTCATCTGCCATGTAGCTAGTATCCTATATATGGACATGTTGGACTACTCTGCCTTGTAGCTAGTTCTCTGTATATGGACATGTTGGACACATCTGCCATGTACTTAGCTCTCTATATAATTTGATGGACTGATGTGCCAAGTGGGTAGCTCTCTGTATATGAACATATTTGACTTGTAGCTACCTCTCAGTATATGGACACGTTGGAAACATCTGCCATGTAGCTAAAACTCTGTATATGGGAATGATGCACTACTCTGCCATGTAGCTAGCTCTCTGTATATGGACATTTTGAACTCGTCTGACATATAGCTCACTCTCTGTGCATTGATAATTTGGATTGATCTGTCATGTAGCTAGAACTCTTTAGATGGAAATGTTGCACTAACATGCCATGTAGCTAGCTCTCTGTATATTGACATTTTGGACTCGACTGCCATGTAGTTAGTTCTCTGTATAAGGACATTTTGCCCAGATCTGCAAAGTAGGTAGCTCTCTGTATATGAACATATTGAACTTGTCTGCCATGTAGCTAGGTCTCAGTGTATGGACACATAGGACACATCTGCCATGTAGCTAGAACTCTCTATATGGAAATCTTGCACTACTCTGTCATGTAGGTAGCTCTCTGTATATAGATAATTTGAACTTCTCTGCCATGTAGCTAAAACTCTATATATGGAAATGTTGCACTACCATGCCATGTAGCTGGTTTTATGTATATGAACATTTTGGACTCATCTGCCATGTAGCTAGCTCTCTGTACATGGATATGTTGGACTGATCTGCCAAGTCAGTCGCTCTCTGTATATGAATGTATTGGCTTTTTCTTCTATGTAGCTAGCTCTCAGTATATCGACATGTTGGATTCATGTTCCATGTAGCTAGAACTCTGTATATGGAAATGTTGCACTACTGTGCCGTGTAGCTAGCACTGTGTATATGGATATGTTGGACTGACCTGCCAAGTTGGTAGCTCTCAGTATACGGACATGTTGGACTCATCTGCCATGTAACTAGTACCCTTTATATGGACATGCTGGACTACTCTGCCATGTAGCTAGCTCTAAGTATATGGACACGTTGGACACATCTGCCATACAGCTAGAAATCTGTATATGGAAATGTTGCACTACTCCACCATGAAGCTCACTCTCTGTATATAGACCAGTTGGACTCATCTTCCATGTAGATAGACCTCTGTATATGGAAATGTTGCACTACCCTGCCTCGTAGTTAGCTCTCTATACATAGACAAGTTGGACTCATCTGCCTTGTAGCTAGAACTCTGTATATGGAAATGTTGCACTATTCTGCCATGTAGCTAGCTTTCTGTATATAGACAAGTTGCACTCATCTGCCTTTTAGCTAGCTCTCTGTATATGGACATTTTGTAATCGTTTTTCATGTAGCTAGCTCTCTGTATATGTACATGTTGGACTCATCTGCCATGTTGCTAGTACCCTGTATATGGACTACTCTGCCATGTACCTAGCTCTCAGTATATGGACATGTTAGACACATCTGCCATGTACCTAGAACTCTGTAGATGGAAAGGTTGCACTACTCTGCCATGTAGCTAGGTCTCTGTCTATAGACAAGTTGGAATCATCTGCCTTGTAGCTCGAACTCTGTATATGGAAATGTTGTACAACCCTATCATGTAGCTAACTCCCTGTATATGAAAATTTTGGACTCGTCTGCTATGTAGCTAGCTCTCTGTACATGGATATGTTGGACTGATTTGCCAAGTAGGTAGCTCTCTGTATATGAAGATATTGCACTTGTCTGCCATGTAGCTTGCTCTCTGTATATGGATATTTTGGACTCTCTGGTAGCGTAGTGGTTACAAATCGGGCTGCAAACCTTAAGGTCAGCGGTTTGAAATTACCAGCCGCTCCGCGGGAGAAAGATGAGGCTTTCTACTCCCGTAAGGATTTACACCCTCGGAAACCCTGTACAGGGTCGCTATGGGTCGGAACCGACTCGACGTCACTTAACAACAGCAACCATGTAGATAGCTCTCTGTACATGGATATGTTGGACTGACCTACCAAGAACGTACCTCTCTTTATACGGACTTATTGGACTTATCTGCCATGTAGCTAGCTCAAAGACTATGGACACGTTGGACACATCTGCCTTGCAACTGAAACTCTGTATATGGACATGTTGGACTACTATTTCATGTAGCTAACTCTCAGTATATGAACACCTTGGAATTATCTGCCATGTAGCTTGAACTCTGAATATGAAATGATGCCATAATCTGCCATGTAGCTTGCAGTCTGTATATGGGAATGATGCACTACTCTGCCATGTAGCAAAGTCTCTGAACAAGGACATTTTAGACTCGTCTGTCATGTAGCCACCTCGCATTATGTGGACACGTTGGACACATCTGCCATGAAGTTAGCTCTGTGTATATGGACATTTTGTACTCGTCTGCCATGTAGCTATCTCACTGTACATGGATATGTTGGACTGATATTCCAAGAAGGTAGCTCTTTGTATATGAACATATTGGACTGGTCTGCCATGTAGCTAGCTCTCTGTATATGAACATGTTGGACTCATCTACCATGTAGCTAGTATCCTGTATATGAACATGTTGGACTACTCTGACAAGTAACTAACTCTCAGTATATGGACACGTGAGACACATCTGCCGTGTATCTATCACTGTATATCTAGAAATATTGTACTACTCCACCATATAGCTAGCTCTCTGGATATAGACAAGTTTGAATGATCTGCCTTGTACCTATAACTCAGTATATGGAAAGGTTTCACTACCCTGTCATGTAGCTAGCTCTCTGTATATGGACATTTTTGACTCGTCTGCCATGTAGGTAACTCTCTGTACTTGGATATATTGCAATGATCTGTCAAGTAGGTAGCTCTCTGTACATTAATATATTACACATGTCTGCCATGTAACTAGCTCTCAGTATATGAACACTTTGGACTTATCTGCCATGTAGCTTGAACTCTGTATTTGGAAATGATGCACTGCTCTCTCATGTAGCTACCTCTCTGTATATGGACATTTTTGACTCATCTGCCATGTAGCTAGAACTCTGTATATGGAAATGTTGCACTACCCTGTCATGTAGCTAGCTCTCTGTATATGGACATGTTGAACTCAACTGCTATGTAGCTATCTCTCTGTACATGGATATGTTGGACTGATCAGCAAAGTAAGTAGCTCGCTCTATATGAACATATTGGACTTGTCTTCCATGTAGCTAGCTCTCACTATATAGACACGTTGGACACATCTGGCATGTAGCTAGAACTCTGTGTATGGCAATGTTGCACTACTCTGCCATGTAGCTAGCTCTCTGTATATACACAAGTTGGACTCATCTGCCTTATAGCTAGAACTCTGTATATGGAAATGTTTCACTACCCTGCCAGGGAGCTAGCTCTCAGTATATGGACATTTTGGACTTGTCTGCCATGTAGCTTTCTTTCTGTACATGGATATGTTGGACTGATTGGCGAAGTAAGTAGCTCGCTCTATATGAACATATTGGACTTATCTTCCATGTAGCTAGCTCTCACTATATGGACACGTTGGACACATCTGGCGTGTAGCTAGAACTCTGTGTATGGCACTGTTGCACTACTCTGTCAATTAGCTAGCTCTCTGTATATAGACAAGTTGGACTCATCTGCCTTATAGCTAGAACTCTGTATATGGAAATGTTTCACTACCCTGCCAGGTAGCTAGCTCTCAGTATATGGGCATTTTGGACTCGTCTGCCATGTAGCTAGCTCTCTGTACATGGATATGTTGGACTCATTTGCCAAGTAGGTAACTCCCTTATATGAACTTATTGGACTTTTCTGCCATGTAGCTCGCTCTCAGAATATGTACACGTTGGACACATCTACCATGAAGCTCCAATTCTGTGTATGGAAAGGTTGCACTACACTTCCAAGTAGGTAGCTCTCTGTATATGAACATATTGGACAAGTCTGCCATGTAGATAGCTCTCAGTATATGGGCCTTTCGGACTCATCTGTCATGTACCTAGTACCCTGTATATGCACATGCTGAACTGCTCTGCCATGTAGCTAGCTCTCAGTATATAGACACATTGTACACATCAGCCATGTAGCTAGAACTCTGTATATGGAAATGTTGCACTACTCTGCAATGTAGCTAGCTATCTGTATAAAATCAAGTTGGACTCATCTTCCTTGTAGCTAGTACCCTGTATATGGACATGTTGGTCTTTTCTGCCATGGAGCAAGCTCTCAGTATATGCTCACGTGGGACACATCTGCCATGTAGCTAGAACTCTGTATATGGAAATATTGAACTACTGTGCCATGTAGATAGCTCTCTGTATATGGAAATATTGAACTACTGTGCCATGTAGATAGCTCTCTGTATATAGACAAGTTGGACTCATATGTATTGTATATAGAACACATTA
>NW_006408755.1:1673341-1673847 GCF_000296735.1 Chrysochloris asiatica
AACTCTGTATATGGAAATGTTGCACTACTCTGCCATGTAGTTAGCTCTCTGTATATGGACATTTTGGACTCGTCTGCCATGTAGCTAGCACTCTGTACACGGATATGACTGATCTGCCAAGAAGGTAGCTCTCTGTATATGAACATATTGGACTGTCTGCTAGTAGGTAGCCCTCAGTATATGGACACATTGCACACATTGCCATGCAGCTAGAACTCTGTATATGGAAATGTTTCACTATGCTGCCATGTAGCTAGCTCTCTGTATATGGACATTTTGGACTTGTCTGCCATGTAGCTTGCTCTTTGTATATGGACATTTTGGACTTGTATGCCATGTAGCTTGCTTTCTGTATATAGAAAAGTTGGACTCATCTGCCTTATAGCTAGAACTCTGTATATGGAAATGTTTCACTTCCCTGCCAGGTAGCTACCTCTCTGTATATAAATAGTTTGGACTTGTCTGCCATGTAGCTAGTTGTCTGTACATGGATATGTTGGACTGAT
>NW_006408755.1:1674534-1676661 GCF_000296735.1 Chrysochloris asiatica
TCCATGTAGCTAGTACCCTGTATATGGACATGTTGGAGTATTCTGCCATGTAGCTAGCTCTCAGTATATGGACATGTTGGACACATCTGCCATGTATCTAGTATTCTGTATATGGAAATGTTGCACTACTCTGCCATATAGCTAACTCTCTGTATATAGACAAATTGGACTCATCTGTCATGTAGCTAGTACCCTGTATATGGACATGTTGGACTACTCTGCCATGAAGCTAGCTCTCAGTATATCGACACGTTGGACACATATGTCATGTAGCCAGAATTCTGTATTGGGACTTGTCTGCAATGTAGCTAGCTCTCTGTACATGGATATGATGGAATGATTTGCCAAATAGATAGCTCTCTGTGGATGAACATATTGGACTTGTCTGCCATGTAGCTAGCTCTAAGTATATGGATATGTTGGACTAATCTGCCATGTAGCTAACTTTCTTTATCTGGCCATTTTGGACTCGTCTGCCATGTAACCAACTCTCTGTACATGATATGTTGGACTGATCTGCCAAGTTGGTAGCTTCTTGTATATGAACATATTGGACTTGTCTGCCATGTAGCTAACACTCAGTATATGAACACTTTGGACATCTATCATGTAGCTTGAACTCTGTATTTGGAAATAATGCACTGCTCTGCCATGTAGCTAGCTCTCTGTATATGGACACTTTGGACATATCTGCCATGTAGGTAGAACTCTGTATATGAAAATGTTTCACAACTCTACAATGTAGCTAGCTCTCTTTTTAAAACAAGTTGGACATACCTTCCATGTAAGTAGTACTCTGTATATGGACATGTTGGAGTATTCTGCCATGTAGCTAGCTCTCAGTATATTGTCACGTTGGACACATATGCCATGTAGCTAGTACTCTGTGTATGGAGATTTTGCACTACCTTACCATGTAGCTAGCTCTCTGTATATGGACATTTTGGATTTTTCTGCGATATAGCTAGCTCTCTGTACATGGATATGATGGAATGATTTGCCAAATAGGTAGCTCTTTGTACATGAATATATTGTACTTGTCTGCCAAGTAGCTAGCTCTCAGTATATGCACATGTAGTACTAATCTGCCATGTAGCTAGTACACTGTATATGGACATGTTGGACTACTCTGCCATGTAGCTAGCTCTAAGTATATGGACATGTTGGACTCATCTGCCATATAGCTAATACTCTGTATATGGACATGTTGTACTAATCTGCCACATAGCTAGCTCTCAATATATGGACACGTTGGACACATCTGTCATGTAGCTAGAACTCTGTATATGGAAATGTTGTACTACTCTGCCATGTAGCTAGCTCTCTGTATATAGAAAAGTTTGACTCATCTGCTTTGTAGCTAGAACTTTGTATATGGAAATGTTGCACTTCCCCACCATGTAGCTATTTCTCTGTATATGGACATTTTGGATTTGTCTGACATGTAGGTAGCTCTCTTTACATGGATATTTTGGACTGATCTGCCAAGTAAGTAGCTCTCTGTATATGAACAAAATGGATTTGACATACATGTAGCTATATATCAGTATATGGACATGTTGGACTCATCTGCCATGTAGCTAGTACCCTGTATATGGACATGTTGGACTACCCTGCCATGTAACTAGCTCTCTTTATCTCGTAATTTTGGACTCATCTGCCATGTAACCAGCTCTCTGTATATGAATAAGTTGGACTGATTGCCAAGTTGGTAGCTCCTTGTATGTGAACATATTAGACTTCTGTACCTTGTAGCTAGCTCTCAGTATATGAACACTATGGATTTATCTTCCATGTAGCTTGAAATCTGTATTTAGAAATAATGCACTGCTCTGGCATGTAGTTAGCTCTCTGTATATGAACACATTGGACATAACTGCCATGTAGCTAGAAGTCTGTATGTGTAAATGTTGCATTACTCTGCAATGTGGCTACCTCTCTGTAAAAAACAAGTTGGACTCATTTTGCAAGTATCTAGTACCCTGTATATGGACATGTTGGACTATTCTGCCATGTATCTAGCTCTCAGTGTATGGTCACGTTGGACAAATCTGCCATGTAGCTAGAACTCTGTATATGGAAATGTTGCACTACCTTGCCATATAGCTAGCTCTCTGTATATTGACA
>NW_006408755.1:1676931-1679876 GCF_000296735.1 Chrysochloris asiatica
GTATATGGACCTGATGGATTCATTAGCCAGGGAGCTAGTCCTCTATATATACACATGTTGGACTAATTTGCCATGTAGTTAACTCTCAGTATATGGACATGTGGGACTCATCTGCCATGTAGCTAATAACCTGTATATGGGCATGTTAGACTACTCTGCCTTGAAGATAGATCTCAGTATACCTAAATGTTGGACACATCTGACATATAACTAGAAATCTGTATATGCAAATATTGCACTACCCTGCCATGTAGATAGCTCTCTGTATATGAACATATTGGATTTGTCTGCCATGTAGCTAGTTCTGAGGATATGGACTCATTGGACACATCTGCCATGTAGCTAGAAAAGTGCATTTGGAAATGTTGCACAATTCTGACATGTAGCTAGCTCTCTGAATATAGACATGTTGGACTCATCTGCCTTGCAGCTGTAACTCTGTATATGGAAATGTTGCACTACGCTGCCATGTAGCTAGCTCTCTGTATATGGACTTTTTAGACTCATCAGGCATGTAGCTAGCTCTCTGTACATGGATATGTTGGACTGATCTGCCAAGTAGATAGATCTCTGTATATGAACATAGAGGAATTGTCTGCAATGTACCTAGATCTCAATATATGGACACGCTGGACACATCTGACATGTAACTAGAACTCTGTATATGGATACGTCGGTCTACACTGCTATGTAGCTAGCTCTCAGTATAAGGACACGTAGGACACATCTACCATGTAACTAGAACTCTGCATATGGAAATGTTGCACTACCCGGTTATAGAGCTAGTTCTCTGTATATGAACATGTTGGACTTCTCTGCCATATAGGTAGCTCTCAGTATATGCACACTTTGGACACATCTATCATGTAGCTAGAATTTTATATTTGCAAATGTTGCACTACCCTTCCATGTAGCTCTCTCTCTGTATATGGACATTATGGACTCGTCTGCAATGTCGCTAGCTCTCTGTACATGAATATGTTGGACTGATCTTTCAAGTAGGTAGCTCTACATATATGAACATAATGGACTTGACTGACATGTAGCTAACTCTCAATATATGAACACGTTGGACACAACTGCCATGTAGCTAGAATTTTTATATGGAAATGTTGCACTACTTTACCATGTAGCTAGCTCTCTGTATATAGACAAGTTGGACCCATCTATCTTGGAGCTAAAACACTGTATATGGAAATGTTGCACTATCTTGCCATGTAGCTAGCTCTCTGTATATGAAAAAGTTGCACTATCCTGCCACGTAGCTAGCTCTCTGTACATGGAAATTTTGGACTTGTCTGCAATGTTACTAGCTCTCTATACATGGATATGTTGAACTGACCTGCCAACTAGGTAACTTTCTGTATATAAACATATTGGCCTTGTCTGCCATGTAGCTAGCTCTCAGTGTATGGACACGTTGGACACATCTACCGTGTAGTTAGAACTCTGTATATGGAAATGTTGCACTATCCTGACATGTAGCTCATTCTCCGTATATGGACATTTTGGACTCGTCTGCCATGTAGCTAGCTTTTTGTACATGCGTATGTTGGACTGATCTGCCAAGTAGGTAGCTTTCTGTACATGGACATTTTGGACATGTTTGCCATGTAGCTAGTTCTCTGTACATGCAGATGTTGGACTGATCTTTCAAATAGTTAACTCTCTCTATATGAACAAATTGGACTGCCTGCCTTGTAGCTAGCTCTTAGTACATGGGCACGTGTGACACATCTGCCATGTAGCTAGATCTCTGTATATGGACATGTTGGACTTGTCTGCCAAGTAGCTAGCTCTCAGTATATGGACATGTTGGACTCATCTGCCAAGTAGTTAGTACCCTGTATATATACATGTTGGACTACTCTGCCGTGTAGCTAGCTCTCACTATATGGACATGTTGGACTCATCTGCCATGTAGCTAAAACTCTGTATATGGAAATGTTGCAATACCCTGCCATGTAGCTAACTCTCTATATACAAACATTTTGGACTCGTCTGCAATGTAGCTACCGCTCTGTACATAGATATGTTGGACTGATATGCCATGTAGGGAGCTCTCTGCATATGAACATATTGGACTTGTCTGCCATTTAGCTAGCTCTCAGTATATTGACACGCTTGACACATCTGAATTGCAGCTCGAACTCTGTATATGGAAATGTTACACTATGTTATGTAGCTAGCACTCTGTATATAGACAATTTGGACTCATCTGCTTTGCAGCTAGAATTCTATATATGGAAATGTTGCACTACCTTGCTATGTAGCTAGCTCTCTGTATATGGACATTTTGGACTCATCTGCCATGTAGCTAGCTCTCCGTACAGGGATAAATTGGACTCATCTGACAAGTAGGTAGCTTTCTGTACAAGAATATATTGGAGTTATCTGCCATGTAGCTAGTTCTCATTATATGGACCCGTTTGACACACCTGTCATGTAACTAGAACTCTGTATGAGGAAAAGTTTCACTACACTGCCATGTAGCTAGCTCACTGTACATGGATATGTTGGACTGATCTGTCAAGTACGTAGCTCTCTGTATATGAACATATTGTACTTACCTACCATGTAGCTAACTCTCAGCATATGAACACATTGGACACATCTGCCATGTAGCTAGGACTCTGTATATGGAAATGTTGCACTACTCTGCCATGTAGCTAGCTCTCTGTATATGGACATTTTGGACTCGTCTGTCATATAGTTATCTCATTGTACATGGATATCTTGAACTGTTCTTGCATGTAGTTAGCTCTCAGAATATGGACATTTTTGGACTCCTCTGCCATGTACCTAGTTCTCTGTACATGGATATGTTGGACTGATCTGCCATGTTGGTAGCTGTCTGTACATGAACATATTGGAATTGTCGGGCATGTAGCTAGCTCTCAATATATAGACAAGATGGACTTATCTGCCTTGTAGCTAGAACTCTG
>NW_006408755.1:1679976-1686696 GCF_000296735.1 Chrysochloris asiatica
CTGCCATGTAGCTAGCTCTCTGTATATGTACATTTTGGACTCATCTGCCATGTAGCTAGTTCTCTGTACATTGATATGTTGGACTTATCTGCCATGTTGGTAGCTCTCTGTACATTAACATTTAGGACTTTTCTGCCATGTAGCTAGCTCTCCTTATATAAACAAGTTGGACTCATCTGCCTTGTAGCTATACCTCTCTATATGGAAATGTTGCTTTACCCTGCCATGTAGCTAGCTCCTTGTATATGAACATATTGGACTTTTCTGCCATGTAGCTAGCTCTCAGTATATCGACATGTTGAACTTATCTGCCTTGTAGCTAGTACCCTGTATATGGACATGTTGGACTACTCTGTCATGTAGCTAACTCTCAGTGTATGGACACATTGGACACAACTACCGTGTAGCTAGAACTCTGTATAAGGAAATGTTGAACTACTCTGCCATGTAGCTAGATCTCTGTATACAGACAAGTTGGACTCATTTGTCTCGTAGCGAGAATTCTATATATGGAAATGTTGCACTTCTCTGCCATATAGCTAGCTGTCTGCATATCGACATTTTGGACTGGTCTGCCATGTTGCTTCCTCTCTGTACATGGATATGTTGGCCTGATCTACCAAGTAAGTAGTAATCTGTATATGAACATATTAGCCATGTCTGCCATGCAGCTAGCTCTCAGTATTTAGACAAGTTAGACTCATCTGCTTTGTAGCTAGAACTTTGTATATGGAAATGTTGCACTACACTGCCTTGTAGTGAGCTCTCTGTATATGACCATATTGGACATGTCTGTCATGTAGCTAGCTCTCAGTATATAGACAAGTTGGACTCATCTGCCTTGTAGCTAGAATTCTGCATATAGATATGTTGTACTACTCTGCCATGTAGCTAGCTCTCTGGATATAGATAAGTTAGACTCATGTGCCTTGTAGCTAGAATTCTGTATATGGAAATTTTGCACTACCCTGACATGTAGTTAGCTATCTCTATATGGACATTTTGGAGTCATTTGCCATGTAGCTAGCTCTCTGTACATGGAAATGTTGGACTGATCTGCCAAGTAGTTAGCTCTATGTATATGATCATATTGGACTTGTCTGCCATGTAACTAGCTCAAAGTATATACACTAATTGGAGTCTACTGCCTTGAAGCTAGAACTCTGATTATGGAAATGTTCCACTAGCCTGCCATATAACTAGCTCCCTGTATATGAACATATTGGACTTATCTTCCATGTAGTGAGCTATCAGTATATGGACAAGTTGGACTCATCTGCCATGTAGCTAGTAACTTGTATATGGACATGTTGGACTACTCTTACATGTAGTTAAAACTCTGTATATAGAAAAGTTGGACTCATATGCCTTGTAGCTAGGACTCTGTGTATGGAAATTTTGCACTTTCCTGCCATGTAGCTTGTTCACTGGTTTTGATCATTTTGCACTCATCTGCAATGTAGATAGCACTTTGTACCTGAGTATTTTGGAATGATTTTCCATGTAGGTAGCTCTCAGTTTATGAACATATTGGACTTGTCTGCCATGTAGCTAGCTCTAAGTATGTAGACAAGTTGGACTCATCAGCCATGTAGCTAGTTCTCTGTATATAGACAAGTTGGACTCATCTGCCTTGTAGCTAGAACTCTGTATATGGAAATGTTGCACTACCCTGCCATTTAGCTACACTTTGTATATAGACAAGTTGGACTCATCTTCCTTGTAGCTAGAACTCTGTATATGGAAATGTTGCACAATGCTGGCATTTAGCTAACTCTCTGCCTATGGACATTTTGGACTCATCTGCTATGTAATTAGCTCTCTGTGTATGGATATGTTGGACCGATCTGCCAAGTAGGTAGTTATCTGTATAAGAACATATTGGACTTCTCTGACATGTAGTTAGCTCTCAGTATATGGACATGTTGGACTCATTAGACAGATAGCTAGCACTCTTTATATGAACACGTTGGCCTACTCTGCCATGTAGCTACCTCTCAGGATATGAACACTTTGGACTCATCTGTAATGTAGCTTGAACTCTGTATATGGACCTGTTGGACTTCTCTGCCATGTAGCTAACTCTCAGAATATGGATTCAATGGACACATCTGCCATATAGCTAGAACTCTGTATATGGGAATGTTGCACTACCCTTCCAGGTAGCTAGCTCTCTGTATATGAATATATTGGAGTCGTCTGCCATGTAGCTTGCTCTCAATATATGGACATGTTGGACTCGTCTGCCATGTATTTAGTACCCTGTATATGGAAATGTTACACTACTGTGCCATATAGCTAGCTCTGTGTATATAGACAAGTTGGATTAATATGCCTTATAGCTAGAACCCTGTATATGGAAATGTTGCACTACCCTACCATGTAGCTAGATCTCTGTGTATACACAAGTTGGACTCATCTGCCTTGTGGCTAGAACACTGTATATGGAAATGTTGCAATACCTTGCCATGTAGCCAGCTCTCTGTAGATGAACATATTGGACTTGTCTGCCATGTAGCTATCTCTTAGTATATGGACATGTTGGACTCATATGCCATGTAGCTAATACCCTATATATGGACATGTTGGACTACTCTGCCACATAGGTATCTCTCAGTATATGGACAGGTTGGACACATCTGCCATGTATCTAGAACTCTATATATGGAAATGTTGCACTACTCAGCCATGTAGCTAGCTCTATGTACATAGACAAGTTGGACTCATCTGTCTTGTATCTAGAACTCTGTTTATTAAATGTTGCACTAACCTGCCATGAAGCCAGCTCTTTGTATGTGGACATTTTGGACTTGTCTGCCATGTAGCTTGCTCTCTGTACATGGATATGTTTGATGGATCTGCCAAGTAGGCAGCTCTCTGTTTATGAACATATTGGACGTCTCTGCCATATAGCTACCTCTAAGGATATAGACAAGTTGGAACATCTGCCTTGTAGCTAGAACTCTGTATATGGAAAAGTTGCACTACCACGCCATGTAGCTAGCTCTCTGTATATGAACATATTGGACTTGTCTGCCATATAGCTAGCTCTCAGTATATGGACATGTTGGACTCATCGGCGTGTAGCTAGTACTCTGTGTATGGACCTGTTGGACTCATCTGCCATGTAGCTAGCTCTCAGTTTATGCACACATAGGATATATCAGCCATATATCTAGAACTCTGTATATATTGAAATGTTGCACTACTCTGCGATGTAGCTAGTTCTCTGTTGACAGAAAAGATGGAATCATCAGACTTGTAGCTGGAAGTCTGTATATGGAAACGTTGCCCTACCCTGCCAGGAAGCTAGAACCCTGTATATAGACATTTTGGGCTTGTTTGCGATGTAGCTAACTCATTATACATGGATATTTTGGACTGTTCGGCCATGTAGGTAGGTCGAAGTATATGGACATTTTGGACTTGTCTGCCATTTACCAAGCTCTCTGTACATAGATATGTTGGACTGATCTGCCATGTTGGTAGCTCATGGTACAGGAAAATATTGGACTTGTCTGTCATGTAGCTAGCTCTCAGTATATATACAAGATGGACTCATCTACCTTGTAACTCGATCTCTGTATACGGAAATGTTGCACTACCCTGCCATGTAGCTAGCTCTCTGTATATGAACATATTGGACTTGTTTGACAAGTAGCTAGCTTTCTGTATATGGACATGTTGGACTCATCTGGCATGTAGCTCGTATTCTGTATATGGACATGTTGGACTACTCTTCCAAATAGCTAGCAATCAGTATATGGACACATTGAACTCATCTACCTTGTTGCTAGAACTCTGTATATGGAAATGTTGCACTACCCTGCCATGTAGCTAGCTCTCTGTAAATGAACATATTGGTCTTCTCTGCCATGTAGCTAACTCTCAGTATATAGACAAGTTGGACTCACCTGCCTTGTAGCTAGTACTCTGTATCGATATGTTGCACTACCCTACCATGTACCTAGCTCCCTATATATAGACATGTTGAACTTGTCTGCCATGTAGCTAGCTCTCAATATATGGACACATTGGACATGTCTGCCATGGAGCTAGAACTCTGTATATGGAAATGGTGCACTACTCAGCCATGTAGCTAGCTCTCTGTATACAGACAAGTTGGACTCATCTGCCTTGTACCTAGAACTCTGTATATGGAAATGTTGTGCTACCATGTCATGAACCTCTCTCTTTCTATATGGACATTTTGGACTCGTCTGCCATGTAGCTACTCTCTGTACATGGATATGTTGGACTGATCTACCAAGTAGGTAGCTCCCTGTATATGAACATCTTGAAATTTTCTGTCATGTAGCTAGCTCTAAGTTTATAGACAAGTTGGACTCTTCTGCCTTGAAGCTAGAACACTGGATATGGAAATGTTGCACTACTATGCCATGTAGGTAGCTCTCCGTATATGTACATATTGGATTTTTTTGCCATGAAGGAAGTTCTCAGTATATGGACATGTTGGACTCATCTGCCATGTAGCTAGTATCCTGTATATGGACATGTTGGACTATTCTGCGATGTAGC
Source organism: Chrysochloris asiatica (assembly GCF_000296735.1). Taxonomy (NCBI): domain Eukaryota; kingdom Metazoa; phylum Chordata; class Mammalia; order Afrosoricida; family Chrysochloridae; genus Chrysochloris; species Chrysochloris asiatica. The sequence goes on from NW_006408755.1 coordinate 1,684,516, forward strand.
TAACTCACAGTATATGGACACTTTGGAAACATCTGCCATGTAGCTAGAACACTGTAAATGGAAATGTTGCACTACTCTGCCATGTAGCCAGTTTGCTGTATATAGACAAGTTGGACTCATCTATCTTGTAGCTAGAACTCTGTATATGGAAATGTTGCACTACACTGCCATGAAGCTAGCTCTCTGTATATGAAAATATTGGACTTGTCTACCATGTAGCTAGTTCTCAGTATATGGAAAACATTGGAAACATCTGCCATATAGCTAGAACTCTGTATATGTAAATGTTGAACTACTCTGCCATGTAGCTAGCTCTCTTTATAAAGACAATTTGAACTCATCTGCCTTGTAGCTAGAACTCTGTATTTGGAAAATATTCACAACCCTGCCATGTAGCTAGCCCTTGTATATGGACATTTTGGGCTCGTCTGCCATGTAGCTAGCTGTCTATACATGGATATGTTGGACTGATTTACCAAGTAGGTAACTCTCTGTATATGAACATATTGGACTTGTCTGCCAAGTAGCCAGCTCTCTCAGTTTATAGACAAGGTGGACTCATCTGTCTTGTAGCTAGAACTCTGTATATGGAAATGTTGCATTACACTGTCATGTAGCTAGCATTCTGCATATGAACATATTGGACTTTCCTTCATGTAGCTAGCTCTTAGTATATGGACATGTTGGACTCATCTGCCATGTAGCTAATACACTGTATATGGAAATATTGCACTACTGTATGGTGTAGCTAGTTCTCTGTACACAGACAAGATGGACTCATCTGTCTTGTAACTAGAATTCTGTATATGAAAATGGTGCACAACCCTGCCAGGTAGCTAGATCTCTGCATATGGATATTTTGGACTCATCTGTCATGTATCTAGCTCATTGTACATTGATATTTTGGACTATTCTGCCAAGTAGGTAGCTCTCAGTATATGGAAATTTTGGACTTATCTGCCATGTATCTAGCTCTGTGTATATGGATATGTTGGACTGATCTGCCATGTTGGTAGCTCTCGGTACATAAACATATTGGAATTGTCTGCCATGTAGCTAGCTCTGTGTACATGGATATGTTGGAGTGATCTACCAAGTAGGTAGCTCTCTATATATGAACATATTAGCCTGTCTCCCATGTAGCTAGTTCTCAGTATATACACAAGTTGGACTCATCTGCCTTGTACCTAGAACTCTGCATATGGAAATGTTGTACTTCAATGCCATGTAGTTAGCTTTCTATATATGAACATATTGCACTTGACTGCCATGTAGCTAGCTCTCAGTATATGGACGTATTGGACTCATCTGCCATATAGCTAGTTCCCTGTATATGGAAATGTCGCACTACTCTAACATGTAGCTAGCTCTTAGATTATGGACATTTTGTACTCTTCTGCCTTGTAGCTAGCTGTATGTACATGGATATGTTGGACTGATCTGCCAAGTAGGTAGCTCTCTGTATATGAACATATTGGACTTGTCTACCATGTCGCTAGCTCTCAGTGTATAGACATGGTATACACAACTGCCATGTAGCTAGAATTCTGTATATGCAAATGTTGCCCTACCGTGCCAGTAGCTAGCTCTCTGTATATGGACATTTTTGACAAATCTGCCATGTAGCTAGCTCATTGTACATGGATATGTTGGACTGTTCTGCAATGTAGGTAGCTCTCAGTATATGACATGTTGGACTCGTCTGCCATGTAGCTAACTCTCAGTATATGAACATGTTGGACTACCCTGCCATGTACCTAGCTCTGTGTATATGGACATTTTGGACTCGTCTGCGATTTAGCTGGCTCTCCATATATGAACATATTGAACTTGTCTTCCATGTAGCTAACTCTCAGTATATAGACAAGTTGCACTCATCTTCCTTGTAGCTAGTACTCTGTATATGGATACATTGCACTACCCTGCCATGTACTTAGCTCTCTCTATAGAGACAAGTTGAACTTGTCTGCCAAGTAGCTAGCTCTCAGTATATGGACACATTGGACACATCTGCCATGGAGATAGAACTCTGTATATGGAAATGGTGCACTACTCAGCCATGCAGCTAGCTCTCTGTGTATAGACAAGATGGGCTCATCTGCCTTGTAACTATAACTCTGTATATGGAAATGTTGCACTACCCTGCCATGTAGCTAGCTCTCTGTATATGGACATTTGGAC
>NW_006408755.1:1686811-1697198 GCF_000296735.1 Chrysochloris asiatica
TGGACTGATCTAACAAGTAGGTAGCTCTCTGTATATGAACATTTTGTACTTTTCTGTCATGTAGCTAGCTCTCAGTACATAGAGAAGTTGGACTCTTCTACCTTGAAGCTAGAACACTGTAGATGGAAATGTTACACTACCCTGCCATGTAGGTAGTTCTCCGTATATGAACATATTGTATTTTTCTGCCATGTAGGTAGCTCTCAGTGTATGACATGTTGGACTCATCTGCCATGTAGCTAGTATCCTGTATATGGGCATGTTAGACTACTCTGCGATGTACCTAACTCTCAGTATATGGACACGTTGGAAACGTCTGCCATGTAACTAGAACGCTGTAAATGGAACTGTTACACTACTCTGCCATGTAGCTAATTCTCTGTATATAGACAAGTTGGACTCATCTATCTTGTAGCTCGAACTCTGGATATGGAAATGTTGCACTACCCTGCCATGTAGCTAGCTCTCTGTATATGAAAATATTGGACTTGTCTGTCATATAGCTAGCTCTCAGTATACGGACACGTTGGACACATCTGGCATGTAGCTAGAACTCTGTATATGGGAATTTGAACTACTCTGCCATGTAGCTAACTCATGGTATATAGAAAAGTTGCACTCATCTACCTTGAAACTAGAACTCTATATATGGAAATGTTGCACTACCCTACCATGTAGCTAACCCTTATATATGGACATTTTGGACTTGTCTACCATGTAGCTAGCTCCCTGTACATGGATATGTTGGACTTATCTACCAAATAGGTAGTTCTCTGTATATGAACATTTTCGACTTGTGTCCCATGTAGCTAGTTATCAGTATATACACAAGTTGGACTCATCTGCCTTGTAGCTAGCCTCTGCATATGGAAATGTTGCACTAAAATGCCATGTAGCTAACTCTCTGTATATAGACAAGTTGGACTAATCTACCTTGTATCCAGAACTCTGTATATGGAAATATTGTAATCCCCTACCATGTAGCTTGCTCTCTGTATATGGACATTTTGAACTTGTCTGCCATGTAGCTACTCTCTATACATGGATATGTTGGATTGATATGCCAAGTAGTTAGCTCTGTGTATATGAACATATTGGCCTTGTCTGCCATGCAGCTAGCTCTCAGTACGTAAAGTAATTGGAGTCTTCTGCCTTGAAGCTAGAACTCTGTATATCGAAATGTTGCACTACCCGGCTATGTAGCTAGCTCTCTGTATATGTACAGATTGGACTTGTCTTCCATGTAGTTAGCTCTTAGTATATGGACATGTTGGACTCATCTGCCATTTAGCTAGTATCCTGTATATGGACATGTTGGACTACTGTGCCATGTAGCTAACTCTCATTATGTGGACATGTTTGACACATCTGCCATATAGCTAGAACTCTGTATATGGAAATGTTGAACTAATCTGTCATGTAGCTATCTCTCTGTATATGAACATATTGGTCTTCTCTGCCATGTTGCTAGTTCTCAGTATATGGACATGTTGGACTCACCTACCATGTAGCTAGTATCCTGTATATGGACATGTTGGACTACTCTGCAATGTAGCTAGCTTACAGTGTATGGACATGTTGGACACATCGGCCATGTAGCTAGAACGCTGTATATGGAAATATTGCAGTACAATGCCTGGTAGCTAGCTCTCAGTATATGGTTATTTTGGACTCATCTGTCATATAGCTAGCTCTTTGTATATGGACATTTTGGACTCGTCTGTCATGTAGCTAGGTCTTTGTACATGGATATGTTGGACAGATCTGCCAAATTGGTTGCTGTCTGTACATGAACATATTGGAATTGTCTGCCATGTAGCTAGCTCTCAGTACATAGGCAAGTAAACTCATATGCCTTGTAGCTAGAACTCTGTATATAAGGATATGTTGAACTACCCTGCCATGTAACTAACTCTGTGTATGTGGACATTTTGAGCTCGTCTGCCATGTAGCTAGCTTTGTGTACATGTATACCTTGGATTGATTTGTTAAGTTGGTCGCTCTCTGTATATGAACATATTGGAATTGTCTGCCATGTAGCTAGCTGTCAGTATATAGACAAGTTGAACTCATCTGACTTGTAGCTAGAACTCTGTAAACAGAAATGTTGCACTCCCCTTACATGTAGCTAGTTCTCTGTATATGAACACATTGGACTTTTCTGCCTTGTAGATAGCTCTCAGTATATGGACAGGTTGGACACATCTGCCATGTAGCTAGGACTCTGTATATGTAAATGTTACACTACTCTGCCATGAAGCTTGCTCTCTGTATATAGACAAGTTGGGTTCATCTGCCTTATTGCTAGAACTCTGTATATGGAAATGTTTCACGACCCTTCCATGTAGCTAGTCTGTGTATATGGACATTTTCGACTCCTTTAACCATGTACCTAGCTCTCTGTATAAGGATATGTTGGACTGATCTCCAAAGTAGGTAGCTCTCTGTATATGAACATATTGGACTTGTCTGCCATGTAGCTAGCTCTCAGTATATTGACATGTTGGACTCATCTGACATGTAGCTACTACCCTGTATATGGACATGTTGGACTACTCTGACAAGCAGCTAGCTCTTGGTATATGGACACGTTGCAAACATCCGCCAAGTAGCTAGAAGTCTGTATATGGAAATGTTGCACTACTCTGCCATGTAGCTAGCTCTCTGTATATAGACAAGTTGGTCTCATCTGCCTTGTAGCTAGAACTCTGTATATGGAAATGTTGCACTACCCTGCCATGTAAGTAGCTCCCTGTATATAGATAATTTGGACTCATTTGCCTTGTATTTAGAGCTCTGTATATGGACATGTTGCACTATCTTGCAATGTAGCTACCTTTCTGTTAATAGACAAGTTGGACTCATCTGCCTTGTAGCTAGAACACAGTGTATGGATATATTGCACTACCCTGCCATGTAGCTAGCTCTCTGTATATAGATAAGTTGTACTCATCTGCCTTGTAGTTAGAATTCTGTATAAGGAAATTTTGCACTACCTTGCCATGGAGCTAGCACTCTGTATATGGACATTTTGGACATGTCTGCCATGTAGCCAGGTTTCTGTACATGGATAACTTGGACTGATCTGCTAAGTAGGTAGCTTTCTGGATATGAACATATTGGACTTGTCAGGATGTAGCTAGCTCTCATTATATGGACATGTTGGACTCATCTTCTATGTAGTTAGTACCCTTTATATGGGCCTGTTGGACTACTCTGTCATGTAGCTAACTCTCACGATATAGACAAGTTGGAATCATTCCTTGTAGCTAGAAATCTGTATATTGAAATGTTGCACTACCCTGCCAAGTAGCTAGCTCTCATATACAAACATATTGGACTTGTCTGACATGCAGCTAGCTCTCAGTATATGGACATGTTACACTCATCTGCCATATAGCTAGTACGCTGTATATAGAAATGTTGCACTACTCTGCAGTACAGCTAGCTCTCTGTATATAGAAAAGATGGTCTCGACTGCCTTGTAGCTAGAACACTGTATATGGAAATGTTTCACTGCCTTACCAGATAGCTAGCTCTCTGTATATGGACATTTTGGACTCGTCTGCCATGTAGCTAGCTCTCTGTACATGGATATGTTGGTCTGATCTTCCAAGTAGGTAGTTCTCTGTATATGAACAAATTTGACTTTTCTGCCATGTAGTTAGTTCTCAGTATATGGAAATGTTGGACTCATCTGCCATGTAGCTAGTACCTGTATATGGAAATGTTCCCCTACTCTGCCATGTAGCTAGCTCTCAGTATATGGAAAAGTTGGACACATCTGCCATGTAACTAGAACACTGTATATGAAAATGTTACCCTACTCTGCCATGTATCTAGTTTTCTGTATATTTAAAGAGAGCTAGCTTCATGGCAGAGAAGTACAAAATGTCCTTATACAGAGAGCTGTCTACATGGCAGGGTAGTGCAACATGTCCATATACAGAGTTCTAGCTACAAGGCAAATGATTCCAACTTGTCTATATACACAGAGGTAGCTACATGGCAGGGTAGTGCAACATATCCATATACAGAGTTCTAGCTACAAGGCAGATGAGTCCAACTTGTCAATATAGTGAGAGCTATATACATGTTAAACAAGTCAAATATGTTCATATACAAAGAGATCGTTATTTGGCAGGGTAGTGCATCATTTACATAAACAGTGTTCGAGCTATATGGCAGATGTGTACAAGGTGTCCATATATAGAGAGCTAGCTACATGGCAGGGTAGTGCAACATTTCCATATACATAGTTCTAGCTACAAGGCAGATGATACCAACTTGTCTATGTACAGAGAGCTAGTTACATGGTAGAGTAGTGCAACATTTACATATACAGAGTTTTACCTACATGGCAGATGTTTCAAACGTGTCCATGTACTGAGTGCTAGCTACATGGCAGAGTAGTCTAAAATATCCATTCACAGAGAGCTAACTAAATGTCAGATGAGTCTAAAATGTCCATATACAAAGAGCTAGCTCCATGGAAGTTTATTGCATCATATCCATATACAGAGTTCAAGCTACATGTCAGATGAGGCCAAAGTTTTCATATACTGATAGCTAGCTACATGACAGACAAGTCCAATATGTTCATATACAAAGAGCTAGCTACTTGGCAGGATAGTGCAACATTTGCACACACAGTGTTCTAGCTTCATGGCAGATGAGTCCCACTTGCCCATATAATGAGAGCTAGCTACATGGCAGATGAGTCCAAAATGTCCATATACAGAAAGCTACCTACATGACAGAGAAGCCCATATAAAGAGTAACATGTCCCTATAAAGAGTACTACCTACCTGGCTAATGAGTTCAATGTGTCCATTCACTGAGAGCTAACGACATGGCAGACAAGTCCAATATGTTCATATACAGAGAACGAGCTACTTGTCAGGGTAGTGCATCATTTCCATATACAGAGTTCTAGTTACATGGAAGTCGTGTCCAACATGTCCATATACTGAGCGTTAGATACATGGATGACAAGTTCAATACGTAAATGTACATAGAGCTATCTACTTGGAAGATTAGTCCAACATATACTTGTACAGAGCGCTAGCTACATGGCAGACAAGTCCATAATGTCCATATACAGATAGCTGGCTACATTGCAGGGTAGTGCAACATTTGCATTTACAGAGTTCTAACTACAAGGCAGATGAGTCCAACATGTCTATATACAGAGAGCCACCTACATGGACGGGTATTGCAACTTTTCTATATACAGAGTTCTAGCTACAAGGAAAATGTGTCCAACTTTCCTATATACAGACAGCTAGCTACATGGCAGAGTATACCAACATGTCTATATAAAGAGGGCTTGCTACATGGGAGATGAATCCTGCATGTCTATATACAGAGAGCTAGCTACATGGCAGGGAAGTGCAACAAGTCCATATATGCAGTACTAGCTACATGGTAAATGAATCCAACAGATCATATACTGAGAGCTAGCTACATGGCAGGGTAGTGCAACATTTCCATATGCAGAGTTCTAGCTACAAGGCAGAAGAATCCAACTTGTCCATATACTGAGAGCTAGCTACATGGCAGAGTAGTCCAACATGTGCATATATAGGGTACTAGTTAAATGGCAGATGAATCCAACATGTCATATACTGAGAGCTAGCTACATGGCAGACAAGTCCAAAATATCCATATACAGAGACCTAGATACTTGGCAGATCAGTCCAACATATCCATGACAGATGAGTCAAATATGTCCATGTACAGGGAGCTAGCTACATGGCAATGTGGTGCAACATTTCCATGTACACAGAGCAAGCTACATGGCTGATCATTCCAGCTTGTCTATATATGGAGAGCGAGTTACATGCTAGAGTAGTGAAACATGTCTATATACAGGGTACTAGCTACATGGCAGATGAGTCCAACATGTCATATACTGAGAGCTATCTGCATGACAGACAAGTCAAAATTGTCCATATACAGAGAGCTAGCTACCTGGAAGTGTAGTGCATCATATCCATATACAGAGTTCTAGCTACAAGGCAAATGAGTCAAACTTGTCTACACACAGAGAGCTAGGTACATGGCAGGGTAGTGTACATTTGCATATACAGAGTTCTAACTACAAGGTAGATGAGAGCAACTTGTCTACATACAGAGAGCTAGGTACATGGCAAAGTAGTGCAACATTTCCATATACAGAGTTCTAGCCACAAGTTTGATGAGTCCAACTTGTCTATATACTGAGAGTTACCTACATGGCAGATCAGTCCAAAGTATCCATGCACAGATATCTAACTACATGTCAGACGAGACCAAAATATCCATATACAGAGAGCTAGCTACATGGCAGAGCAGTGCATCATTTCCATATACAGAGTTCAAGCTACATGGTAGATGAGCCCTAGTGTTCATATACTGAGAGCCAGCTACATGGCAGAGTAGACCACCATGTCCATATAAAGACTATGAGCTACATGCCAGATGTTTCCAATGTTTCCATATACTGAGAGCTAGTATATGGCAGACAAGTCCAATATGTTCATATACAGAGTGCTACCTACTTGCCAGATCAGTCCAACATATCCATGTACAAAGAGATACCTAGCTACATGGCAGACGATCCCAAAATATCCATATACACAGAGCTAACTACATGGCAGAGTAGTGCAACATTTGCACATACAAAGTTCTAGCTACACGACAGATGAGTCCAACTTGTCTATGTACAGAGAGTTAGCTACATGACAGAGTAATACAACATTTCCAAATACAGGGTACTAGTTACCTGGAAGATGAGTCCAACATGTCAATATATAGAGAGCTAGCGACATATCAGATGAATCCAATATGTTCATGTACAGATAGCTACCAACTTGGCAGATCATTCCAACATATCCATGTACAGAGAGCTAACGACATGACAGATGAGTCCAAAATGTCCATTTACAGTGAGCTAGCTAAATGGAAGAGTAGTGCAACATGTCCACATAAAGAATAATAGCTACCTGGTTAATAAGTCCGATATGTCCATATACTGAGAGCTAGCTACATGGCAGACAAGACCAATATATTCATAGACAGAGAATATACCTTCTTGGCAGATCTGTCTAACATATTATTGTACAGAGAGCTAGCTAAATGGTAGTGTAGAGCAACATTTCCATATACAGACTTATATCTACAAGGCAGATGAGTAAAACATGTCTACATACTGTGAGCTAGCTACCTGGCAGATGTGTCCAACGTGTCCATAGACTGAGAGCTACCTACATGGCAGATCAGTCTATAATACCCATGCCGAGAGCACTAACTACATGTCAGACGAGTCCAAAATGTCCATATACTGAGATTTTGCTACATGGCACACAAATCCAATATGTTCATATAGAGAGTACTAGCTACATGGCAGACAAGCCCAATATGTTCATATACAGAAAGCTACCTACTTGGCAGATCAGTCCAACATATCCATGTACAGAGAGCTAGCTACAGAGCAGGGTAATGCACGATTTCCATATACAGAGTTCTAGCTACAAGGCAGATGATTCCATCTTCTCTATGTACAGAGAGCTAGCTACATGTCAGGATAGTGCAACATTTCCGTATACAGACTTCTTGCTACAAGGCAGATGAGTTTTACTTGTCTATATACAGAGAGCTAGCTACATGACAGGGTAGTGCAACATATCCATATACTGGATATTAGCTACATGGCAGATGAGACCAACATGTCCATATACTGAGTGCTAGCTACATGGCAGACAAGTCCAATATGTTCATGTACAGAGATTTAGCTACATGGCAGTGTAGTGCAACATTTTCATATTCAGAGTTCTAGCTACATGGTAGATGTGTCCAAAATGTCCATACACAGAGAGTTAGCTACGTGGCAGAGTAGTCCAACATGTCCATATATAGGGTACTAGCTAGAAGGTAGATGAGTTCATCTTGTCTTTATACAGAGAGCTAGCTACATAACAGAGTAGTCCATCATTTCCATATAGAGAGGTCAAGCTACATGGTAGATTGGTCCGAAGTGTTCATATACTGAGAGCTAACTACATGGAAGAGTAGTGCAAAATGTCCATATACAAGGTACTAGCTACATGGCAAATGAGTCCATCATGTCCTTATACTGAGAGATAGCTATATGGCAGACAATTCCAATATTTTCATATACAGAGAGCTAGCTACATGACAGGGTAGTGCAACATTTCCATACACAGATTTGTAGCAACATGGCAGATGTGTGCAATGTGTTCTTATACAGAGAGCCTGCTACATGGCAGAGTAGTCCATCATGTCCATATACAGGTACTAGCTACATTGCAGATGAGTCCAAAACATCCATATACAGAGAGCTAGCTACTTGACAGAGTAGTCTAACATGTCCATATACTGGGTAGTAACTACAAGGCAGATGATTCCAACTTGTCTTTATACAGAGAGCTAATTACTTGGTAGATCAATTCAACATATCCATGTACAGAGAGCTAGCTAAAAGGCAGACAAGTCCAAAATGCCCATATACACAGAGCTAGCTACATGTCAGGGTAGTGCAACATATCCATATACAGAGTTCGAGCTGTAATCCAGATGAGTCCAACTTGCCTATATACATAAAGCTAGCTATATGGCAGAATAGTGCAACATTTCCATATACAGGGTACTAGCTATGTGGCAGATAAGTACAACATGTTCATATAAAGAGAGCTAGCTACATGTCAGACGAATCCAATATCCTCATATACAGAGAGTAACCTACTTGACAGAACAGTCCAATATATCCATGTACAGAGAGCTAGCTACATGGCAGAGGGGTCCAAAATGTCCATATACAGAGAGCTAGCTTCATGGCAGAGTAGTGCTACATTTCCATATACAGTGTTCTAGCTCTATGTCATATGTTTCCAACGAGTCCATACAATGAGAGCTACCTACATTGCAGATCAGTCTAAATTATCCATGTACACAGAGTTCACTATATGGCACACAAGCCCTAAGCGTCCATATACAGAGAGCTAGATACATGTAAGAGTAGTGCATCATTTCCATATGCAGGGTACTAACTACATGGCAGATGAGTCCAACATGTCCATATACTGAGAGCTAGATCCATGGCAGAGAAGTCCAATATGTTCATATACACAGAGCAAGCTACATGGCAGCGTAGTGCAACATTTCCATATACAGAGTTCTAGCTACAAGGCACATGAGTCCAACTTGTATATATTCTGATAGCTAGCTACATGGCAGGCAAGTCCAATATGTTCATATACAGAGAGCTACTTACTCGGCAGATCAGTCCAACATATCCATGTACAGAAAGCAAGTTACATGGCAGATGAGTCCAAAATGTCCATATATAGAGAGCTAGCTTCATGACAGGGTAGTGCAACATTTCCATATACAGAGTTGTAGTTACTAGGCAGATGAGTCCAATTTGTCTATACACTGAGAGCTAGCTAGATGGCAGAAGAGTCCAAATTGTCCATATATAGACAGCTAGGTACGGTAGTGCAATATTTCCATATACATAATTTTAGCTACAAGACAGATAAGTCCAACTTGTCTATAAACAGAGACCTAGCTACATGGCAGGTTAGTGCAACATTTCCATATACAGACTTCTAGTCACAAGGCAGATTAGTCCAAATTCTCTATCTACAGAGAGGTAGCTACATGGCAGAGTAGTTCAACATGTCCATATACAGAGTTCTAGGTACATGGCATATGTGTACAATGTATCCATATACGGAGAGTTAGCTACATAGCAGAGTAGTCCAACATGTCCATATACAGAGTTCTAGCTACAAGGTAGATGAGTCCAACTTGACTATATAGAGAGAGCTAGCTCCATGAGAGAGTAGTGCTTCATATCCATACACAGAGTTCAAGCTACAAGGCATATGAGTCCAACGTTTTCATATACTGAGAGCTATCTATATGGCAGAGTAGTCCAACATGTCCATATAAAGAGTACAAGCTACGTGGCAAATGAGCCCAACGTGTCCATACACTGAGAGCTAACTACATGGCAGAGTAGTCCAACATGTCCATATACAGGGTCCTAGCTACATGGCAGATGAGTCCAACATGTCCATATACTGAGAGCTCGCTACATGGCAGACAAGTCCAATATGTTCATATACAGAGAGCTACCTATTTGGAAAATCATTCCATCATATCCATGTACAGAGAGCTAACTACATCGAAGACAAGTCCAAAATGTCCATATACAGTGAGCTAGCTACATTACAGGGTAGTGCAACATTTCCATATACAGGATATTAGGTACATGCCAGATGAGTCCAACATATCCATATACTGAAAGCTAGCTCCATGGCAAACAAGTACAATATGTTCATATACATAGAGCGAGCTACATGGCAGCGTAGTGCAACAT
>NW_006408755.1:1697298-1702198 GCF_000296735.1 Chrysochloris asiatica
ACATAGAGCGAGCTACATGGCAGCGTAGTGCAACATCTCAATATACAGAGTTCTAGCTGCATGGCAGATATGTCCAAAATCTCCATATGCAGAGAGCTTCCTACATGGAAGAGTGGTCCAATATGTCCATATACAGGGTACTAGCTACAAGAAAGATGAGTGCATCTTGACTATGCATAGAGGGCTATGTACATGGCAGAGTAGTGCATCATTTTCATATACAGAGTTCAAGCTACATGGAAGATGAGTCCAAAGGTTTCATATACTGAGAACTAGCTACATGGCAGAGTAGTTCCACATGTAGATTACAATGGTCCTAGCTACTTGGCAGATGAGTCCAACATGTCCATATAGTGAGAGCTAGCTACATGACACACAAGTACAATATGTATGTATACAGAGAGCAAGATAAATGGCAGAGTAGTGCATCATTTTCATATACAGAATTCAAGCTACATGGCAGTTGTGTAAAATGGGTTCATATACTGAGAGCTAGCTACATGGATGAGTAGTCCAACATGTCCAATACCAGGGAACTAGTTACAAGGTAGATGAGTCCAACGTGTCCATATTCTGAGAGTTAGCTACATGGCAGAGTAGTGCAACATATCCATATACAGAGTTTTAGCTACATGGCAGATGTGTCCAAAGTGTCTATATACTGAGAGCTAGCTACATGGCAGAGTAGACAAACATGTCCATATACAGGGTACTAGCTACATGGCAGATGAGTCCAACGTGTCCATATACTTAGAGCTAGCTACATGACAGAGAGGTTCAATAGGTTCATATACAGAGAGCTACGTACATGACAGATCAGTCCAACCTATCCATGTACAGAGAGCTAGTGACATGTCAGATGAGTCCAAAATGTCCATATATAGAGAGCTAGCGACATGGCAGACAAGTCCAAAATATCCATATACATAGAGCTAGCTACATGGCAGGGTAGTGCAACATTTTCATATACAGAGTTCTAGCTATATGGCAGATGTGTCCAACGTGTCCATATACTGAGAGCTAGATACATGGCAACCAAGTCCAATATATTCATATACACAGAGTTAGCTACATGGCAGGGTAATGCAACATTTCCATATACAGAGTTCTAGGTACAAGGGAGTTCAGTCCAACTTGTCTATAAACAGAGAGCAAGCTACATGGCAGGGTAGTGCAACATTTCCATATACAGAGTTCTGGCCGCAAGGCAGATGAGTCCAACTTGTCTATATACAGAGAGCTAGCTACATGGCAGAGTAGTCCAACATGTCCATATACAGAGTTCTAGCTCCATGGCATATGTGTCCACGTGTCCATATACTGAGAGCTAGCTACATGGAAAAGTAATCTAACATATCCATATACAGAGTTCTATCCACAACTTGTCTATGTATATAGAGCTAGCTACATGGCAGAGTAGTGCATCATATCCATACACAGAGTTTAAGCTACAAGGAAGATAACTCCAAAGTGTTTGTATACTGAGACCTAGCTATATGGCAGAGTAGTCCAATATGTCCACATAAAGTGTACTAGCTACCTGGCTAATGAGTCCAACAGGTCCATATACTGAGAGCTAGCTACATGGCAGAGTAGTCCAAAATGTCCATATGAAGAGTACTAGCTACCTGGCTAATGAGTCCGACATGTCCATGTAATGAGAGCTAGCTACATGGCAGACAAGTACAATATGTTCATATACAGATAGCTACCTACTTAGCAGATCAGTCCAACATATCCATGTACAGAGAGCTAGCTACATGGCATACAAGTACAAAATGTCCACATACAGAGAGCTAGCTACATGGCGGGGTAGTCCATCATTTTCATGTATAGAGTTCTAGCTACAATGCAGATGAGTCCAACTTCACTATATACAGACAAGGGAATTAACTACCAGGCTAATTAATCCAACGTGTCCATATATTGAGAGCTACCTACATGGGAGAAAAATCCAATATGTTCATATAAAGAGAGCTACTTACTTGGCATTGCAGTCCAACATATCCAAAATGTCCTTATACAGAGAGCTAGCTACATGGCCGGCTAGTCCAACATTTCCATATACAGGGTACTAGCTACATGGCAGAAAATTCCAACATGCACATATACTAGAGAGATATCTACATGGCAGACAAGTCCAATATGTTCATATACAGAGAGCTACCTACTTGGCAGATCAGTGCAACATATCCATGTACAGAGAGCTAGCTACATGACAGCAAAGTCCAAAATGTCCATATATAGACAGCTAGCTACATGGCAGGGTAGTGCAACATTTCCATATACAGAGTTCTAGCTACACGGCAGATGAGTCCAACTTGGCTATGTACAGAGAGCCTGCTACCTGGCAGAGTAGTGCAACATTTCCATATACAGAGTTCCAGCAACATGGCTGATTTATCCAACATATTCATATACTGAGAGCTGCCTACATGACAGAGCAGTCCAACATATTGTAGCTACATGGCATATGTGTCCAACGTATCCATATTCTGACAGCGAGCTACATGGCAGACATGTCCAATATGTTCATATAAAGAGAACTACCTACTTGGAAGATCAGTCCAACATATCCAAGTACAGAGAGCTAGCTACATGTCAGACGAGTCAAAATGTCCATATACAGACAGCTAACTACATGGCATGGAAATGCAACATTTCCAAATACAAAGTTCTAGCTACATGGCAGATGTGTCAAACGTGTCCATATATTGAGAACTACCTACAAGAAGAGTAGTTCAACATGTCCATATACAGGGTAATAGCTCAACAGCAGATGAATCCAACTTAGTCATATACTGAAAGCTAGCTACATGGCAGACAAGTCCAATATGTTCATATACACAGAGATAACTACTTGACAGATCAGATAAACATATCCATGTACAGAGAGCTAGCTACATGTCAGACGAGTCAAAATGTCCATATAGAGACAGCTAACTTCATGGAATGGAAATGCAACATTTCCAAATACAGAGTTCTAGCTACATGGCATATTTGTTCAACGTGTCCATGTAATAAGAGCTACCTAGAGGAAGAGTAGTCCGACATGTCCATATACATGGTACTAGCTACATGGCAGATGAGTCCAACGTGTCCATACACTGAGAGCTAGCTACATGGCAGAGCAGTCAAACATGTTCATATACAGATAGATAGCTACTTGTCAGATAAGTCCAACATATCCCTGTACAGAGAGTTAGATACATGACAGATGAGTCCAAAATGTACGTATACAGAGAGCTAGCTACATGGCAGGGAAGTGCAAGATTCCCATATACAGAGTTCTAGCTACATAGCAGATGTGTACAATGTGTCAATATAGTGAGAGCTACCTACATAACAAACAAGTACAATATGTTTATATACTGAGAGCTACCTACTTGGCAGATTAGTCAAACATATCCATGTACACAGTGCTAGCTACATGACAGGGTTGTGCAAATTTTCCATATACAGAATTCGAGCTACAAGGCAGAGGAGTCCAACTTGTCTATAGACAGAGAGCTAGCTACATGGCAGAGGAGTGCAACATTTCCATATACAGAGTTCTAGGTACATGGCAGATGTGTCTAACGTGTCCATATACTGAGAGCTAGCTACATGGCAGAGTAGTCCATATAGAGGGTATTAGCAACAAAGCAGATGATTCTAACATGTCCATATACAGAGAGGTAGGTACATGGCAGACAAGTACAATATGTTCATATCCAGAGAGTTACCTACTTGGCAGATCAGTCCAACATATACATGTACAGAGAGCTAGTTATCTGTCAGACAAGTCCAAAATGTGTATATACAGAGAGCTAGCTACATGGCAGAGTAGTTCCATATGTCCATATACAAGATGCTAGCTACATGGCAGATAAGTCCAACATGTCCATAAACTGAGAGCTAGCTACATGGCAGACAAGTGCAATATGTTCATATAAGGAGAGCTACCTACGTGGCAGATCAGTCCAACATATCCATGTAAAGAGAGCTAGTTACATGGCAGACGAGTCCAAAATATTCATATACATAGAGCTACTTAAACGACAGGGTAGTGCAACATTTTCATATACAGAATTCTAGCTATAAGGCAGAGGAGTCCAATTTTTCTATGTAGAGAGCAATCTAAAAGCAGAGTAGTACTACATTTCTATATAAAGAGTTCTAGCTACATGGCTGATGTGCCCAACATGTCCATATACTGGGAGCAACCTACATGCAGATTAGTCAAAAATATCCATGCACAGAGAGCTAGATACATGACGGACGAGTCCAAAATGTCCATATCCAGAGAGCTAGCTTCATGGCAGAGTAGTGCAATATTTCCATATACAGAGTTCTAGCTACAAGAAAGATGAGTCCAACTTGTCTATATATATAGTGCTAGCAACATGGCAGGTTAGTGCAACATTTCCATATACAGAGTTCTAGCTAAAAGACAGATGAGTCCAACTTGTCTATATACAGAGTTACCTACATGGCCAGGTAGTCCAACATGTCCATATACACGGTACTAGCTACATGGCAGATGAGTCCAACACGTCCGTATACACAGAGCTAGCTACAAGGCAGGGTAATGCAACATTTCCATGTGCAGAATTCTTGATACAAGGCAGATGAATCCAACTTGTCTATAAACAGAGAGCTATCTACATGGCAGAGTAGTCCAACATGTCCGTATACAGTGTACTAGCTACATCGCATATGAATCCAATGTGTCCATACACTGAGGGCTAATTACATGGCAGACAAGTCCAATATGTTCATATACAGAGAGCTACCTACTTGGTAGATCAATCCAACATATCCATTTCCAGAGAGCTAGCTACATGGCAGACGAGTCCAAAATGTCCATATACAGAGAGCTAGCTACATGGCAGGGTAGTGAAACATTTCCAAATACAGA
>NW_006408755.1:1702298-1703714 GCF_000296735.1 Chrysochloris asiatica
AATGTCCATATACAGAGAGCTAGCTACATGGCAGGGTAGTGAAACATTTCCAAATACAGAGTTCTAGCTACAAGGCAGATGATTCCAACATGTTTATATACAGAGAGCTAGCTGCATTTCTGGGTAGTGCAACACTTCGAAATACAGCGTTCTAGTTACAATACAGATGGGTCCAACTTGTTTATATACAGAAAACTAGCTACATGGCAAGGTAGTGCCACATTTCCAAATATAGAGTTCAAGCTACATGACACATTAATCCAAAGTGCTCATATACTGAGAACTAGCTACATGGCAGGGTAGTCCAGCATGTCCATTTAAAGAGTACTAGCTACCTGGCTAATGAGTCAAACATGTCCATATACTGAGAGCTAGCTACATGGCAGAGCTGTGCATCATTTCCATATACAGAGATCAAACTACATGAAAGATGAATCCAAAATGTTCATATACTGAGAACTAGCTACATGGCAGAGTGGTCCAACATGTCCATATAAAGAGTACTAGCTAACTGGTTAATGAGTCCAACATGTCCATATATTGAGAGGTATCGACAAATCAGACAAGTCCAATATGTTCATATACAGAGAGCTACCTACTTGGAAGATCAGTCCAACATAGCCATGTACAGAGAGCTAAGTACATGGCAGATGAGTCCAAAATGTCCATATACAGAGAGATAACTAAATGGCAGGGTAGTGCAACATTTTCATACACAGAGTTCTAGCTACAAGGCAGATGAGTCCACGTTGTCTTTATAGAGAGAACTAGCTACATGGCAGAGTACAGCAACTTTTTCATATATAAAATTCTACCTACATGGGATATGTGTCCAACGTGTCCATATACTGAGAGCTACCTACATGGAAGATCAGTCCAACAAGTCCATATACAGGTACTAGCCACATGGCAGAAGATTACAACATGTCCATATACTGAGAGCTTGCTACATGGCAGACAATTCCAATATGTTCATATACAGAGAGCTACTACTTGGCAGATCAGTCCAACATATCCATGTACAGATAGATAGCTTCATGGCAGATGAGTCCAAAATTTCTATATACAGAAAGCTAGCTACATGGCAGGATAGTGCAACATTTCCATATAAAGAGTTCTAGTTACAAGGCTGATGAATCCAACTTGTCTATGTACTTAATGCTAGCTACATGGCAGACAAGTCCAATATGTTTATATACAGAGAGCTACCTACTTAGCATATCAGTCTAACATATCCATGTACTGAGAGCTAGCTACATGGCAGACGAGTCCAAAATGTCTGTATACAGAGAGTTGGCTACATGGCAGTGTAGTGCAACGTTTCCATATAATGAGTTCTAGCTACAAGGGAGATGAATACAAAATGTCCATATAAAGAGAGCTAGCTACATGGCAGGGTAGTGCAACATTTCCATA
>NW_006408755.1:1703814-1709559 GCF_000296735.1 Chrysochloris asiatica
TATAAAGAGAGCTAGCTACATGGCAGGGTAGTGCAACATTTCCATATACACAGTTCTAGCTACAAGGCAGATGAGTCCAAAATGTCCATGTGCTGAGAGCTAGCTTCATGGCAGACGAGTCCAAAATGTCCATATACAGAGAGATAGCTACATGGCAGGATTATCCAACATTTCCATATACACAGTTCTAGATACAAGGCACATAAGTCCACTTTGTCTATAAAAAGAGAGCTAGCTACATGACAGAGTCGTCCAACATGTCCGTATACAGGGTACTAACTACATGGCACATGAGTCCAATTTGTCCATATACTGAGAGCTAGTTATATGGCAGACAAGTCCAATATGTTCATATACAGATAGCTACCTACTTGGCAGATCAGTCCAACATATGCATGTATAGAGAGCGAATTACAAAGCTGACGAATCCAAAATGTCCATAGACAGAGAGGTAGCTACATGAAAGAGTAGTGCGACCTTTTCATATACATAATTTAAGCTACATGCAGATGATCCAAAGTTTTCATATACTGAGAACTAGCTACATGGCAGAGTAGTCCAACATGTCCATATAAAGAGTACTAGCTACCTGGCTTATGAGTCCAACATGTCAATATACTGAGAGCTAGCTACATATCAGACAAGTCCAATATGTTCATATACAGATAGCTAACTACTTTGCAGATCAGTCCAACATATCCATGCAGAGAGAGCTAATTACATAGCAGATGAGTCTAAAATGTCCATAGACAGAGAGCTAGCTACATGACAGGGTAGTGCAACATTTCCATATACAGAGTTCTAGCTACAAGGAAGATAAGTCCAACTTGTCTATATACAAAGTGCTAGCTACATGGCAGGTTAGTGCAACATTTCCATATACAGCGTTTTAGCTACAAGTGAGATGAGTCCAACTTGTCTATATACAGAGCTAGCTACATGGCCGGGTAGTCCAACATGTCCATATACAGGGTACTAGCTCCATGGCATATGAGTCCAACATGTCCATATACTGAGAGCTATCTACATGGCAGGGTAGTGCAACATTTCCATATACAGAGTTCTACTTACAATACAGAGGAGTTCAACTTGTATATGCACAGAGAGCTAGCTACAAGTCAGAAAACCCAAATATGTTCATATACAAAGAGCTACCTACTTAGCAGATCAGTCCAACCTATCCATGTACAGAGAACTTGCTAAAAGACAGATGAGTCCAAAGTGTCCGTATACAGAGAGCTAGCTACATGGCAGGGTAGCACAACATTTCAATATACAGAGTTTTAGCTAAAAGACAGACGAGTCCAACTTGTCTATATACAGAGCTAGCTACATGGCCGGTAGACCAACATGTCCATATACACGGTACTAACTACATTGCAGATGAGTCCAACATGTCCATATACAGAGAGCTGCCTAAATGGCAAGTTTCCGTATACGGAGTTCTAGCTATAAGGCAGATGATTTCAAAATGTCCATATAAAAGAGCTGGCTACATGGCAGGGTAGTGCAACATTTCCATATACACAGTTCTAGCTACAAGGCAGATGAGTCCAACATAACCATACACTGAGTGCTAGCTTCATGGCAGACTAGTCTAAAATGTCCATATACAGAGAGCTAGCTACATAGCAGAGTAGTGAACCCTTTCCATATACAGAGTTCTATGTACAAGGAAGATGAGTTCAACTTGTCTATATACTGAGAGCTAGCTACATGGTACAATGTCCAATATGTTCATATAAAGAGAGCTATCTACTTGGCAGATGAATACAACATATAAAGGCACAGAGAGCTAGCTAAATTTTAGATGAGTCCAAAATGTCCATCTACAGAGAGCTAGCTACATGGCAGGGTAGTGAAACATTTCCATATACAGAGTTCTAGCTACAAGGCAGATGAGTCCAACTTGTCCATATACAGAGCGCGAGCTACATGGCAGATGTGTCCAACTTGTCTATATACTGAGAGCTAGCTACATGGCACAGATATCCAAGATGTTCATATATAGAGAGCTACCTACTTGGCAGATAAGTCCAGTGTATCGGTGTACTGAGAGCTACCTATATGGCCGATGAGTCCAACCTGGCCATTTACTGAGAGCTAGCTATATGGCAGAGTAGTACAACATGTACTTATACAGGGAATTAGCTACATGGCAAATGAGTCCAACATGTCCATATACGGAGAGATAGCTACATGGCAGAGTACTGCAAAATTTCCATATACAGAGTTTTAGCTGCATGGCAGATGTATCCAATGTGTCCATAAAATGAGAGCTATCTTCATGGCAGATCAGTCCAAAATATCCATGCACAGAGAGCTAACTATATGTCAGATGAGTCCAAAATGTCCATATACATAGTTCTAGCTACAAGGCAGATGTGTCAAACTTGTCTATATAGAGAGAGCTAGCTACATGGCACAGTAAAGCAACGTTTCCATATACAGAGTTCTAGCTACATGGCAGATGAGTCCAACATTTCCTTATACTGAGAGCTAGCTACATTGCAGATTTGTCCAACATGTCAATATACAGAGAGCTAGGGACAAAGGATACAAGTCCAATATGTTCATATTCAGAGAGGTACTTACTTGGTAGGTCAGTCCAAAATATCCATGTACAGACTGGTAGTACTTGGCAGACAAGAGCAAAATGTCCATATACAGAGTGCTATCTACATGGCAGTGTAGTGCAACATTTCCATATACAGAGTTCTAGCTACAAGGCAGTTGAGTCCAACATGTCCATATTCTGAGAACTAACTTCATGGAAGACCAGTCCAAAAAATCCGTATACAGAGAGCTAGCTACATGACAGACAAGTCTAATATGTTCATATACATAGAGCTACCTACTTGGCAGATCAGTCCAACATATCCACGTCAGAGAGCTCGCTACGTGGCAGATGAGTCCAAAATGTCCATAATCAGAGAGTTAATTAAATGGCAGGGTAGTGCAAAATTATCATATACAGAGTTCTAGCTAGAAGGCAGATGAGTCCAACTTGTCTATATACAGAGAGCTAGCTACATGGCAGCATAGAGCAACATTTTTAATTACAGAGTTCTAGCTACATGGCTGATCTGTCCAACGTGTCCATATACTGAGAGCAACCTACATGGCAGATCAGTCCAAAAGATTCATGCACAGATAGCCAGCTATATGGCAGACGAGTCCAAAATGTCCATATACAGAGATCTAGGTAAATGGACGAGTAGTCCAACATGTCCATATACAAAGTTCAAGCTACATGGCAGATGACTCAAAAGTGTTCATATACTGAGAGCCAGCTACATGGCAGAGTAGTCCAGCATGTCTATTTAAAGAGTAAAAGGAGCTCTGGTAGCGTAGTGGTTACGAATCGGGCTGCGAACCCTAAGGTCAGCAGTTCGAAACTACCAGCCACTCCGCGGGAGAAAGATGAGGCTTTCTACTCCCGTAAAGATTTACACCCTTGGAAACCCTGTACAGGGTCGCTATGGGTCGGAACCGACTCGACGGCACTTAACAACAACAACAACAACAAGCTACTTGGCTAATGAGTCCAACATGTCCATACACTGCGAGCTCTCTACATGTTAGACAAGTCCAATATGTTCATATATAGATAGCTACCTACTCGGAAGATCAGTCGAACATATTCATGTACAGAGAACTTGCTGCAAGCAGACGAGTCCAAATGTCCATATACAAAGAGATCGTTAAATGGCAGGGTAGTGCAACATTTTCATATACAGAATGCTAGCTACAAGGCAGATGAGTCCAACTTGTCAATATACAGAGACCTAGCTACATGGCAGAGTAGAGCAACATTTCCACATACAAAATTCTAGCTACATGGGAGATGTGTCCAACGTGTCCTAATATTGAGAGATACCTACATGGCATATCAGTCAAATAGGTCCATATACAGGTACAAGCCACATGGCAGAAGAGTCCAACATATCCATATACTGTGAGCTAGCTACATGGCAGATAATTCCAATATGTTCATATACAGAGAGCTACTACTTGACAGATGGGTCCAACATATCTATGTACAGATAGCTAGCTTCATGGCAGACAAGTCCAAAATGTCCATATACAGAGAGCTAGCTACATGGAAGAGCAGTGCATCATTTCAATATACAGAGTCCAAGATACAAGGCAGATGAGTCCAAAGTGTTCATATACTGAGAGCTAGCTACATGGCAGAGTATTTCAACATGTTCATATACAAGGTATAGCTACATGGCAGGTGAGTACAACATGTACATATACTGAGGGTTAGGTACATGGCAGAAAAGTCTAATATGTTCATATACAGAGAACTATCTACTTGGCAGATCAGTCCAACATATCAATGTACAGAAAGCTAACTACATGGCAGACAACTCCAAAATGTCCATATACAGGGTACTAGGTACATGGCAGATGAGTCCAATATGTTCATATAGAGATAGTTACCTACTTGGAAGATCAATCCAACATATCCATGTACAGAGAGCTAATTATAAAGCAGACAAGTCCAAAATGTCCATAGACAGAGAACTAGCTACATGGCAGAGTACTGTATCATTTCCATATACAGAGTTCAAGGTACATGGCAGATGAGTCCAAAGTGTTCATATACTGAGAGCTAGCTACATGGCAGAGTAGTTCAACATGTCCATATACAGGGTACTAGCTACATGGCAGATGAGTCCAAAATGTCCATATACTGAGAGTTAGCTACATGGCAGACAAGTCCAATATGTTCATATACAGAGAGGTATCTACTTGGCAGATCAATCCAACATATCCATGTACAGAGAACTAGCTACATGGCAGATGAGTCGAAAATGTCCATATACACAGAGCTAGCTATATGGCAGATGTGTCCCACGTGTCCATATACTGAGAGCTAGCTACATGGCAGAGAAGTCCAAAATATCCATATACTGGGTACTAGCTACATGACAGATGAATCCAATATGTTCTTATATAGATAGCTACCTAGTTGGCAGATCAGTCCAACATATCCATGTTCAGAGAGCTAGATACATGGCAGACAAGTCCAATATATTCATATACAGAGAGCTACCTACATGGCAGCGTAGCATAACATTTCCATATATACAGTTCTTGCTACATGGCAGATATGTCCAAAATGTTCATATAGAGAGCTAGCTACATGGCAGAGTTTGCATCATTTCTACATACATAGTTCAAGGTACATGGCAGATCAGTTCAACATGGCACGGTAGTGCAACATTTCCATATAAAGAGTTCTTGCTACAAGGCAGATGAGTCCAACTTTTCCATATACTGGGAGCTACCTACTTGGCAGTGTAGTCCAATATGTCCATATACAGGGAACAAGCTACATGTCAGATGAGTCCAACATGTCCTTATAATGACAGCTAGCTACATGGCAGAGTACTCCAACATGTTTTTATACAGAGTTGTGGCTACATGGTAAATGTGTCCAATGTGTTCATATACTGAGAGCTAACTACATGACAGACAAGTCCAATATTTTCATATACAAAGAGCTAGCTACATGGCAGGGTATTGCAATATTTCCATACATAGAGTTCTAGCTACATGGCATATGTGTACAACGTGTCCATATACTGAGAGCTAGCTACATGGCAGAATAGTCCAACATATCCACATACAGAGTTCTAGCTACAATGCAGATGAGTACAATATGTACATATATTGAGAGTTAGGTACATGGCAGAAAAGTCCAATATGTTCATATATAGAGAACTATCTATT
>NW_006408755.1:1709659-1715247 GCF_000296735.1 Chrysochloris asiatica
CATTTCCATATACAGAGTTCAAGGTACATGGCAGATGAGTCCAAAGTGTTCATATACTGAGAGCTAGCTACATGGCAGAGTAGTTCAACATGTCCATATACAGGGTACTAGCTACATGGCAGATGAGTCCAAAATGTCCATATACTGAGAGTTAGCTACATGGCAGACAAGTCCAATATGTTCATATACAGAGAGGTATCTACTTGGCAGATCAATCCAACATATCCATGTACAGAGAACTAGCTACATGGCAGATGAGTCGAAAATGTCCATATACACAGAGCTAGCTATATGGCAGATGTGTCCCACGTGTCCATATACTGAGAGCTAGCTACATGGCAGAGAAGTCCAAAATATCCATATACTGGGTACTAGCTACATGACAGATGAATCCAATATGTTCTTATATAGATAGCTACCTAGTTGGCAGATCAGTCCAACATATCCATGTTCAGAGAGCTAGATACATGGCAGACAAGTCCAATATATTCATATACAGAGAGCTACCTACATGGCAGCGTAGCATAACATTTCCATATATACAGTTCTTGCTACATGGCAGATATGTCCAAAATGTTCATATAGAGAGCTAGCTACATGGCAGAGTTTGCATCATTTCTACATACATAGTTCAAGGTACATGGCAGATCAGTTCAACATGGCACGGTAGTGCAACATTTCCATATAAAGAGTTCTTGCTACAAGGCAGATGAGTCCAACTTTTCCATATACTGGGAGCTACCTACTTGGCAGTGTAGTCCAATATGTCCATATACAGGGTACAAGCTACATGTCAGATGAGTCCAACATGTCCTTATACTGAAAGATAGCTACATGTTAGACAAGTCCAAAATGTCCATATAAAGAGAGCTACCTACATGGCAGGGTAGTGCAACATTTTCATATACAGAGTTCTAGTTTCAAGGAAGATGAGTCCAACGTATCAATACACAGAGAGCTAGTTACATGGCATGGTAGTTCAACTTTTCCATATACAGGCTTATAGATAGAAGGCAGATGAGTGTCACTTGTCTATATACAGAGAGGTAGCTACATAGCAGGGTAGTGCAACATTTCCATATACAGAGTTCTAGCTACATAGCAGATGTGTTCAACGTGTCCATATACTGAAAGCTATATAGCAGAGTAGTCCAACATGTCCAAATACAAGGTACTAGCTACATGGCAGAGGAGTCCAACATGTCCACACACAGAGAGCTAGCTACATGGCAGACAAGTGCAAAATATTCATATACAGTGAGCTAGCTATATGGCAGGGTAGTGCAACATTTCGATATACATTGTTCTAGCTCCAATGTAAATTTTTCCAATGTGTCCATATATAAAGGGCTAGCTACATGGCAGAGTAGTCAAACACGTCCATACACAGGGTACTATATACATGACAGATGAGTCCAACATGTCCATATATAAGGAGCAAACTTCATAACAGACATGTCCAATATGTTCATATGTAGAGAGCTACCTACTTGGCAGATCAGTCCAACATATCCATGTACAGAAAACTAGCTACATGGCAGACGAGTCGAAAATATCCATATACACAGAGCTAGCTATATGGCAGATGTGTCCAATGTGTCCATATACTGAGAGCTAGCTACATGGCAGAGGAGTAAAACATATCCATATATTGGGTACTAGCTACATGGCTGATGAATCCAATATGTTCTTATATAGAAAGCTACCTACTTGGCAGATCTGCCCAACATATCCATGTACAGAGAGCTAGCTACATGGAAGACAAGTCCAATATGGTCATATATAGATAGCTACCTACATGGCAGCGTAGTGTAACTTTTCCATATACACGGTTCTTGCTACATGGCAGAGTAGTTCATGATTTCCATATATAGAATTTAAGCTACATGGCAGATGAGTTCAAAGTGTTCATATACTGAGAGCTAGCTACATGGCAGAAAAGTCCAATATGTTCATCTACAGAGTTCTAGCTACATGGCAGATGTGTCCAAGGTGTCCATATACTGAGCTAGCTACATGGCAGACAAGTCCAATATGTTCATATAATAACAGCTACCTACTTGGTAGATCAATCCAGCATGCCCATGTACTGAGAGCTACCTATATGACAGATGAGTCCAACATGTCCATATACTGAGAGCTATCTCCTTGGCATAATCCAATATGTTCATCTACAGACTTCTAGCAATATGGCAGATGTGTCCAACATGTCCATATACTGAGAACTAGCTACATGGCAGAGTAGTCCAACATGGCCATATAGAGGGTACAAGCTACATGGCAGATGAGTCCAACTTTTCTATATAGAGAGAGCCTGCTACATGGAAGTGGAGTGCAACATTTCCATATACAGAGTTTGAGCTACATGAGAGTTGTGTCCAACGTGTCCATATACTGAGAACTAACTAAATGGCAGATCAGTCCAACATGTCCATATACAGGTTACTAGCTACATGGCAAATGAGTACAAAATGTCCATATACAGAGAGCTAGCAACATGGCAAAGTAGCGTATGATTTCCATATACAGAGTTCAAGCTACATGGCAGATGAGTCCAAAATGTTTATATACTGAGAGCTAGCTACATGGCAGAGTAGTCCAACATGTTCATATACAGGGTACAATCTACATGGCAGATGGGTACAATATGTTCATATACAGAGAGCTACCTATTTGACAGATCAGTTCAACATATCCATATACTGAGAGCTACCTACATGGCAGACAAGTACAAAGTGTCCATATACAGAGAGCTAGCTACATGGCAGAGTAGTACAACATCTCCATATACAGAGTTCTACGTAAAAGGCAGATGAGTCCAACTTGTCTATATACAGAGAGCTAGCTACATGGAAGTGTAGTGCAACAATTACATATACAGAGTTCTAGCTACAAGGTAGATGAGTCCAACTTGTCTATATACAGACAGCTAGCAACATGGCAGGGTAGTGCAACCTTTCCATATAAAGGGTTCTTGCTACAAGGCAGATGAGTCCAACTTTTCAATATACTGGGAGCTACCTATATGGAAGAGTAGTCTAACATGTCCAAATACAGGGCACAAGCTACATGTCAGATGAGTCCAACATTTCCTTATACTGAAAGATAGCTACATGTTAGACAAGTCCAAAATGTCCATATAAAAATAGCTACCTACATGGCAGGGTAGTGCAACATTTTCATATAAAGAGTTCTAGCTACAAGGCAGACAATTCCAACTTATATATATACAGAGAGCTAGCTAAAGGCAAGGTAGTGCAACATTTCCATATACTGACTTCTAGATAGACGGCAGATGAGGCTCACTTGTCAATATACATGTTAGAGTAGTGCAGCATTTCCATATACAGAGTTCTAGCTACTTGGCAGATGTGTCCAACGTGTCCATATACTGAGAGCTAGTTACTTGGCAGACAAGTCCCATATGTTCATATACAGTGAGGTAGGTTCATGGCTGTGTAGTGCAACATTTCCAAATACAGAGTTCTAGCTACATGGCAGATGAGTCCAACATGTCCATATTCTGAGAGCTAGCTACATAGAAGACAAGTCCAATACGTTCATATACTGAGAGTTAACTTCTTGACCGATCAGTCCAACATATTCATGCACAGAGAGCTAGTTACATGTCAGATGACTCCAAAATGTCCATATACAGAGAGCAAGCTACATGGCAGGGTAGTGCAACATTTCCATATACGGAGTTCTAGCTACAAGGCAGATGAGTCCAACTTGTCTATATACAGAGAACTAGCTACATGGCAGAGTTGTGCAACATGTCTATATACAGGGCACTAGCTATATGGAAGATGAGCCCAACATATCCATATACTGAGCACTAGCTACCTGGCAGACAAATCCAGCATGTTCATTTAAAGAGAGCTACCTACTTGGCAAATCAGTCCAACATATACATGTACTGAGACCTAGCCACATGGCAGATGAGTCCAACATGCCCATATACAGAGAGCTAGCTACATGGCAGAGTAGAATATCATGTACATATACAGGGTACTATCAACATGGCAGATGAGTCCAACATGAACATATACTGAGAGCTAGCTACATGTCAGACAAGTCCAATATGTTGATAGACAGAGAGCTAGATACAAGCCAGGGTAGTGTAACATTTCCATATACAAAGTTCTAGCTACATGGCAAATGAGGCCAACTTGTCTATATACTGAGAGCTAGCTATATGACAGACAAGTCCAATATGTTCATACACAGAAAGCTACCAACTTGGCAGATCAGTCCAACATATTATGTAGAGTGCTAGCTACATTGCAGATGAGTCCAAAATTTCTGTATACAGAGATCTAGCTACATGGCAGGGTTGTGAAACATTTGCATATACAGAGTCCTTGCTACAAAGCAGATAAGTCCAACTTGTTTATATACAGAGAGCTAGCTACATGGAAGTGTAGTGCAAAAATTCCTTATACAGAGTTCTAGCTACAAGGCAGATGAGTCCAACTTGTCCATACACTGAGAGCTAGGTACATGCCAGATGAGTCCAACATGTCCATATACTAAGAACTAGCTACGTGGCAGAAAAGTCCAAAATGTCCATATGAAGAGAGATAGCTACATGGCAGTGTGGTGCAATATTTTCATATACAGAGTTGTAGCTACAAGGCAGATGAATCCAACTTGTGTATATACAGAGAGCTACAAGGCAGGGTAGTTTAGCATATCCATATACAGAGTTCTAAGTACAAGGCAGATGAGACCCACTTGAGTTTATACAGAGAGCATGCTACATGGCAGGGTAGTGCAACTTTTCCATATACAGACTTATAGATAGAAGACAGATGACTGCCACTTGTCTATATACAGAGAAGTAGCTACATAGCAAGGTAGTGCAACATTTCCATATACAGAGTTCTAGCTAAATAGCAGATGTGTCCAACGTGTCCATATACTGAGTGCTAGCTACATGGCAGAGTAGTCCAACATGTCCAAATACAGGGTACTAGCTACATGGCAGATGAGTCCAACATGTCCATGCACTGAGAGCTAGCGACATGGCAGGCACGTCCAATATGTTCATATATAGAGACCTAGCTCCATGTCAGTGTAGTGCAACATTTCCATATACAGAGTTTTAGCTAAAAGGCAGATGAGTCCAACTTGTCTATATACAGATACCTAGCTACATGGCAGGGTTGTGAAACGTTTCCATATACAGAGTCCTTGCGACAAAGCAGATGAGTCCAACTTGTTTATGTACAGAGAGCTAGCTACATGTCAGGGTAGTGCAACATTTCCATGTACAGAGTTCTAGCTACAAGGCAGGCATATCCAATATGTTCATATATAGGGACCTAGCTACATGGCAGTGTAGTGCAACATTTCCATATACAGAGTTCTAGCTAAAAGGTAAATGAGTCCAACTTGTCTATATACAGATACCTAGCTACATGGCAGGGTTTTGAAACATTTCCATATACAGAATCCTTGCGACAAAGCAGACGAGTCCAACTTGTTTATATACAGTGAGCTAGCTACATGGCAGGGTAGTGCAACATTTCCATATACAGAGTTCTAGCTACAAGGCAGATGAATCCAACTTGTCTATATACAGA
>NW_006408755.1:1715727-1732530 GCF_000296735.1 Chrysochloris asiatica
CTAGGTACATGGGAAGGTAGTACAACATTTCCATGAAGAGGGTTCTAGCTACATGGCAGATGTGTCAAAAGTGTCCATACACAGAGAGTTAGCTACATGGCAGGGTTGTGCATCAAATCTATATAAAGAATTCTAGTCATAAGGCAGATGAGTCCAACGTGTCTATATACAGAGAGCTGGCTACATGGCAGTGTAGTGCAAAATTTCAATATACAGAGTTCTACCCACAAGGCAGATGTGTGCAACGTGTCCATATATTGAGAGCTAACTACATGGCAGGTCAGTTCAACATATTCATGTACAGAGAGCTAGCTACATGGCAGACGAGTCCAAAAGTTCCATATACAGAGAGCTATCTACATGGCAGGGTAGTGCATCATTTTCATATACAGAGTTCTAGCTAAAAGGCATATCAGTCAAACTTGTGTATATACAGAGAGCTAGCTACATGGCAGGGTAGTGCAACATTTCCATATACAGAGTTAATGCCACATGGAAGATTAGTCCAATGTGTTCATATACTGAGAGCTGGCTACATGGCAGAGTATTGCAAAATTTCTATATAAAGGGTACTAGCTACATTGCAGATGAGTCCAACATGTCCATATACTGTGAGCCATGTACATAGCAATCGAGTCCAAATTGTCCATACACAGAGAGCTAGCTACATTGCAGGGTAGTGCAACATTTCCATATACAGAGTTCTAGCTGCATGCAGATGTGTCCAATGTGTCCATATACTGAGAGATAGCTACATGGCAGATCTGTCCAAATTATCCATGCACAGAGAACAAGTAACATGTCAGACGACTTTTAAATGTCCATATACAGAGAACTAGCTACATGGCAAAGTAGTGCATCATTTCCATATACAGAGTTTTAGTTCCATGGCAGTTGTATCAACCTGTCCATATACTGAACGCTAGATACATGGCAGACAAGTCCAATATGTTCATACAGAGAGCTACCCACTTGGCAGATCAGTCCATCACATTATGTAGAGAGCTAGCTACATGGCAGATGTGTCCAAAATGTCCATATACTGAGAACTAGCTACATGGCAGATTAATCCAATATGTCCATACGCAGGGTACTGGCTACATGACAGATGAGTCCAATGTTCATATACAGAGAGCTAGCTACATGCCATAGTAGTGCAACATGTCATATAAATGTTACTAGGTACATTACAGATGAGTCCAACATGTCCATGTACTGACAGCCAGCTACATGGCAGTCGAGTCCAAAATATTTATATACAGAGAGCTAGCTACATGGCAGGTTAGTGCAAAATTTCCATGTACAGAGTTCTAGCTACAAGGCAGATAAATTCAGCTTGTCTATATACAGAGAGCTAGCTACATGGCAGGGTAGTGCTACATTTCCATATACAGAATTCTAGTTACAAGGCAGATGAGTCCAACGTGTCTATATATAGATAGCTAGCTACATGGCAGTGTAGAGCAACATTTAAATATACAGAGTTCTACCTACAAGGCAGATATGTTCAACGTGTCCATATTCTGAGAGCTACCGACATGGCTGATCAGGTCATAATATCCATGTACAGAGAGCTAGTTACACGACAGACGAATCCAAAAAGTCCATATACAGAGAGGTAGCTACATGGCAGGGTAGTGCAACATTTTCATATATAGAGTTAAAGCCACATGGCAGATGAGTCCAAAGTGTTCATATACTGAGAGCTGGCTACATGGCAGAGTAGTGCAACATGTCTATATAGAGGGTACTAGCTACATTGCAGATGAGTCCAACATGTCCTTATACTGAGATCCAGCTACATAGAAGTCATGTACAAAATGTCCATATACAGAGAGATAGCTACATGGTAGATGTGTCCAACATGTCCATATAATGAGAGCTAGCTACATGGCAGACAAGTCCAATATGTTCATATACAGAGAGATACCTTCTTGGCAGTTCAGTCCTACATAACCATGGACAGAGAGCTAGCTAAATGGCACATGACTTCAAAATGTCCAAACAAGAGAGCTAGCTACATGGCAGAGTCGTGCTACATTTCCATATACAGAGTCCTAGTTACAAGGCAGAAGAATCCACCTTGTCTATATACAGAGAGCTAGCTACATAGCAGTGTAGTGCAACATTTCTATATACAGAGATGTAGGTACATGGCAGATGTGTCCAACGTGTCCATATACTGAGAGCTAGCTACAAGGCAGATCAGTCCAAAATATCCACACACAGAGAGCTAGCTACATGTCAGACGAGTCCCAAATGTCCATATACAGAAAGCTATCTAAATGGCAGAATAGTGCATCATTTTGGTTTACAGGATTCAAGCAACATCCAGATGAATCCAAAGTGTTCATATACTGAGAGTTAGCTACATGGCAGAGAAGTCCAATATTTTCATATACACAGAGCTACCTATTTGGCAGATCAGTCCAACATATCCATGTACAGAGAGCTAGCTACATGGAAGAAGGGTCCAAAATGTCCATATACAAAGAGCTAACTACAAGGCAAAGTAGGGCAACATTTCCATAGACAGAGTTCTAGCTACATTTCTATATACCGAGAACTAGCCACTTGGCAGGGTAGTGCAACATTTCCATATACAGAGTTCTAGCTACATGGCAGATGTGTCCATGTGTCCATATATTGAGAGCTAGCTACATGGAAGACAAGTCCAATATATTAATATAGAGAATGCTACCTACTTCGCTGATTACTGCAACATATCCATGGCAGATGAGTTGAAAATGTCCATATACAGATAGCTACCTGGATGGCAGTGTAGGGCAACTTTTTCATATACAGAGTTCTAGCTACAAGGCATATGAGTCCAAGTTGTCTATATACAGAGAGCTACCTACATGGCAGAGTAGTGAAACATTTTCAAATACAGAGTTCTAGCTACATGGCAAATGTTTCCAATGTGTCCATATACTGACAGCTAACTATATGGCAGACAAGTAAAATATGTCCATATACAGAGAGCTAACGACTTAGCATATCAGTCCAACATATCCATGAACAGAGAGCTAGCTACATCGCAGACGAGTCCAAAATATCCATATACAGAGAGCTAGCTACATGTCAAAGTAGTGCAGCATGTCCATATACAGAGTTGTAGCTATAAGGCAGATGAGTCCAACTTGTCCTTACACTGAGAGCTATCTACATGGCAGGTAGTGCAACATTTCCATATACAGAGTTCTTGCTACAAGGCAGATGAGTCCAACTTGTCTTTATACAGAGAGCTGGCTATATGGCATGATAGTGCAACATTTACACATACAGACTTCTAGATAGAAGGTATATGAGTCACACTTTTCTATATACAGAGAGGTAGCTATGGCAGGGTAGTGCAACATTTCCATATACAGAATTCTAGCTACATGGCGGATGTGCCCAAAGTGTCCATATTCTGAGAGCTAGCTACATGACAGAGTAGTCCAACGTGTCCATATACAGGGTACTAGCTACATGGGAGATGAGTCCAACATGTCCATACTTTGAGACCTTGTTACATGGCAGACAAGTCCAATATGTTCATATACTGAGAGGTAACTACTTGGCATATACTCCAACATATTCATGCACAGCTATCTAGATACATGCCAGATGAATCCAAAATGTCCATATACAGCGAGCTTGCTACATGGCAGAGTACTGCAATATTTCCATATACAGAGTTCTAGCTACATGGCAGATGTGTCCAACGTGTCCATATACTCAGAGCTACTTACACAGGATCTCACTCCAAAATATTCAAGCACAGACAGCCAACTACATGTCAGACAATCCCAAAATATTCCCATATATAGAGTTCTACCTAAATGGAAGATGTGTCCAAAATGTCCATAAACAGAGAGCTACCTACATGGCAGGGTAGTACAATATTTCCATATAAAGAGTTCTAGCTACAAGGTACATGAGTCTAACTTGGTAGGGTTGTGTAACATTTCCATATACAGAGTTCTAGCTACAAGACAGATGATTCCAACTAGTCTATATACAGAGAGCAAACTACATGGCAGAGTAGTGCAACACGTCCATATACAGGGTATTAGCTACATGAAAGATGAGTCCAATATGGCCATATACTGAGAGCTAGCTACATGACAGACAAGTCTAACATGCTCATATAAAGAAAGCTACCTACATGACAGACAAGTCTAACATGTTCATATAAAGAGAGCCACCTACTTGGCAGATCAGTCCAACATATCCATGTAATGAGCCCTACGTATATGACAGATGATTCCAACATGTCAATATACTCAGAGTTAGCTACAAGGCAGATGAATCCAGTATGTTCATATAGAGAGAGGTAGTTACTAGGCAGATCAGTCCAACATATCCATGTACTGAGACCTTGCCACATGGCAGATGAGTCGAACATGTCCATGTACAGAGATCTAGCTGCATGGCAGACTAGTATATCATGTATATATACAGTGTGCTAACTACATGGCAGATGAGTCCAACATGTCCATATACTGAGGGCTAACTACATGGCAGACAAGTCCACTATGTTCATATTCAGAGAGCTATGTACATGACAGGGTAGTGCAACATTTACATATACAAAGTTCTAGCTACATGGCAGATGTGTCCAATGTGTCCATATACAGAGAGCTAGATACATGTCAGAGAAGTATAACATGTACATATACAGAGTACTAGCTACATGGCAGATGAATTAAACATATCCATATAATGAGAGCTAGCTACATGACAGACAAGTCCAATATATTCATATACAGACAGCTACCTATTTCGCAGATCAGTCCAACATATCCATGTATAGGGAACTAGCTACATGGCAGATGAGTCCAAAATGTCCATATACAGAGCCTTGCTATATGGAAGGGTCGTCCAACATTTCCATATACAGAGTTCTAACTACATGGCAGATGTGTCCAATGTGTCCACATACTGAGAGCTTCCTTCAT
This sequence comes from Chrysochloris asiatica, assembly GCF_000296735.1. NCBI lineage: Eukaryota > Metazoa > Chordata > Mammalia > Afrosoricida > Chrysochloridae > Chrysochloris > Chrysochloris asiatica. The sequence continues at coordinate 1,720,674 of NW_006408755.1, forward strand.
GGCAGACAAGTCCAATATGTTCATATACAGAGAGCCATCTACTTGGCAGATCAGTCCAAAATATCCATGTACAGAGAGTTAGCTACATGGCAGAGGAGTCCAAAATGTCCATATACAGAGAGTTTGTGACATGGCAGAATAGTGTAACATTTCCATATAAAGAGATCTAGCTACATGGCAGATGTGTCCGAAGTGTCCATATACTGAGAGCTACCTACATGGCAGATCAGTTCAATATATCCATGTACAGAGAGCAAGCTACATGGCAGATGAGTCCAACTTGTCTGTATACAGAGAGCTAACTACATGGCAGAGTAGTGCAACATTACCATATATGGAGTTCTAGGTACATGGCAGATTTGTCCAACGTGTCCATATACTGAGAGCTAGCTACATGGCAGTGTAGTCCATATACAGGGTACTAGCTACATGGCAGATGAGTCCAAAGTGTTCATATACTGAGAGCTGGCTTCATGGTAGAGTAGTTCAACATTTCCATATACAGAGTTTTAGCTACATGGCAGCTTTGTCCAATGTGTCCATATACTGAGTGCTAGCTACATTACAGATCAGTCCAAATTATTCAGCACAACGAGCTAGCTACATGTCAGACGAGTTCAAAATGTCCATATACCGAGAGCTAGCTACACAGCAGGGTAGTACAGCATTTCCATATACAGAGTTCTAGCTACATGGTACATGTGTCCAAAGTGTCCATATACTGAGAGATAGCTACATGGCAGACACATACAATATATTTATATACAGAGAGTTAACTACTTGGCAGATCAGTCCAACATATCCATGTACAGAGAGCTAGCTACATGGCAGATGAGTCCAAAATGTCCATACAGAGAGCTATCTACATGGCAGGGTAGTGAAACATTTCCATATACAGAGGTCTAGGTACAAGGCAGATGAGTCCAACTTGTCTATATACAGAGACCTAGCTACATGACAAAGTAGTCTAACATGTCTATATACAGGGAACTACTTACATGGCAGATGAGTCCCACATGTCCATATACTGAGAGCTAGATACATGGCAGACAAGTTTAATAAGTTCATATAGAGAGAGCTAGCTGCATGACAGAGTAGTGCATCTTTTCCATATGCAGTGTTCAAGCTACATGGAAGATGAGTCCAAAGTGTTCATATTCAGAGTTGTAGCTACATGGCAGATGTGTCCAATGTGTCCATATTCTGAAGGCTAGTTACATATCAGAAAAGTCCAGTATGTTCAAATACAGAGAGCTACCTACTTGTATATGGAAATGATGCCCTACTCTGCGATGTAGCTATTACTCTGTATATGGCAATGTTACACTACTCTGCCATGTAGCTAGCTCTCAGTATATAGACGAGTTGGACTCATCTGTCTTGTAGATAGAACTGTTTATGTGGATATGTTGCAATACCCTGTTATGTAACCTGCTCTCTTTACATAGACAAGTTGGACTAATCTGCCTTGTAGCTAGAACTCTGTATATGGAAATGTTGGACTACCATGCCAGTTAGCTAGCTCTCTATATATGTACATTTTGGACTCGTCTGCCATGTAGCTAGTACACTGTATATGAATATTTTGGACTCCTCTGCCATATAGCTAACTTTAAGTATATGGACTTGGACACATCTTCCATGTATCTAGAACTCGGTATATGAACATATTGGACTTATCTGCCATGTAGCTAGCTCTCAGTATATGGACATGTTTGACTCATTAGCCAGGTAGCTAGTACTCTTTATATGGACATGTTAGACTACTCTGCTATGTAGCTAGCTCTCAATATATGGACATTTTGGATTTTTCTGCCATGTAGCTTGAACTCTGTATATGGAAATGTTGCATTGCTTTGACATGTGGCTAGCGCTCGGTATAGGGGAATTTTGGACACATCTGCCAGGTAGCTAGAACTCTGTATAGGGAAAATTTGCACTACCCTGTCATGTAGCTAGCTCTCTGTATATAGTAAAGTTGGACTCATCTGCCTTGTTGGTAGAATTCTGTATATGGTAATGTTCACTACCCTGTCATGTAGCTAGCTCTCTGTATATGGACATTATGGACTCGTCTGACATGTAGCTAGCTCTCTGTACATGGATATGTTGGTCTGATCTGCCAAGTAGGTAGCTCTCTGTATATGAACATATTGCACTTATCTGCCATGTAGCTAGCTGTCAGCATATGAACATTTTGCACTCATCTGCCATGTAGCTTGAACTCTGTATTTGAAATGGTTAACTGCTCTGCCATGTAGTTAGCTCTCTCTATATGGACATATTTGACTCATCTTCCATGTAGCTAGAACTCTATATATGGAAATGTTAGACTACTCTGCTATGTAGCTAGCTCTCAGTATATGGGCATTTTGGATTTTCTGCCATGTAGCTTGAACTCTGTATATGGAAATGTTGCATTGCTTTGACATGTGGCTAGCGCTTGGTATAGGGGAATTTTGGACTCATCTGCCATGTAGCTAGTACTATGTATATGGGCAGTCTGGACTTCTCTGCCATGTAGCTATCTCTCAGTAAAAGGACACGTTGGACACATCTGCCATGCAGCTAGAACTCTGTATATGGAAATGTTTCACTACCCTGCCATGTAGTTAGCTCTCTGTATATGTACATTTTGGACTCGTCTGCCATGTAGCTAGAATTCACTTTATATGAATATTTTGGACTCCTCTGCCATATAGCTAACTTTAAGTATATGGACTCGGACATATCTTCCATGTAGCTAGAACTCTGTATATGAACATATTGGACTTATCTGCCATGTAGCTAGCTCTCTGTACAGGGATATGGTGGACAGATCTGCCAAGTAGGTTGCTCTTTTTATATGAACATATTAGACTTGTCTGCCATGTACCTAGCTCTCAGCATATGGACTCGTTGGACACATCTGCCATGTAGCTAATCCTCTTAATATGGACATATTGGACTACTCTGCCATGAAACTATCTCTCAGTATATGAACACTTAGGACTCTTCTGCCTTGTAGCTAATCCTCTTTATATGGAAATGTTGCACAACTCTGCCAAGTAGCTAGTTCTCTGTATATAGACAAGTTGGACGCATCTACCTTGTAGAAAGCTCTCTGTACATGGATATGTTGGACTGATCTGCCATGTAGGTAGTTCTCAGTATATGGACAAGTTGGACACATCTGCCATGTAGCTAGATCTCTGTATATGGAAATTTTGAGGTACCCTGCCTTGTAGCTAGCTCTCTGTATATAGACAAGTTGGACTCATCTATCTTTTAGTTAGTACTCTGTATATGGAAATGTTGCTCTACCCTGCCATGTAGTTAACTCTCTTTATACACAAGTTGGACTCATCTGCCTTATAGCTAGAATTCTGTATATGGAAATGTTGCACTACCCAGCCATGTAGCTAGCTCTCTATATATGGACATTTTGAACTTGTCTGCCATGTTGCTAGCTCTCTGTACATGCATATGTTGGATTGATCTGCCAAGTAGGTAGCTCTCTATATATGAACATATTGGACTTATCTGCCATGTCGTTAGCTCTCCATATATGGCCAAGTTGGACTCATCTGCCATGTAGCTAGTACCCTGTATATGGACATGTTGGACTACTCTTCCATGTAGCTAGCTCTTAGTATATGGTCATGTTGGACACATCTGCCATGTAGCTAGAACTCTGTATATGGCAATGTTGCACTACTCTGCCATGTAGCTAGCTCTCAGTATATAGACAAGTTGGACTCATCTGTCTTGTAGATAGAACTGTTTATGTGGATATGTTGCAATACCCTGTCATGTAACCTGCTCTCTTTACATAGACAAGTTGGACTAATCTGCCTTGTAGCTAGAACTCTGTATATGGAAATGTTGGACTACCATGCCAGTTAGCTAGCTCTCTATATATGTACATTTTGGACTCGTCTGCCATGTAGCTAGTACACTTTATATGAATATTTTGGACTCCTCTGCCATATAGCTAACTTTAAGTATATGGACTCGGACATATCTTCCATGTAGCTAGAACTCTGTATATGAACATATTGGACTTATCTGCCATGTAGCTAGCTCTCAGTATATGGACATGTTTGACTCATTAGCCAGGTAGCTAGTACTCTATATATGGACATGTTAGACTACTCTGCTATGTAGCTAGCTCTCAGTATATGGGCATTTTGGATTTTTCTGCCATGTAGCTTGAACTCTGTATATGGAAATGTTGCATTGCTTTGACATGTGGCTAGCGCTTGGTATAGGGGAATTTTGGACTCATCTGCCATGTAGCTAGTACTATGTATATGGGCAGTCTGGACTTCTCTGCCCTGTAGCTATCTCTCAGTAAAAGGACATGTTGGACACATCTGCCATGCAGCTAGAACTCTGTATATGGAAATGTTTCACTACCCTGCCATGTAGTTAGCTCTCTGTATATGGACATTTTGGACTCGTCTGCCATGTAGCTGGCTCTCTGTACAGGGATATCTTGGACTGATCTGCCAAGAAGGTAGCTCTCTGTATATGAACATATTTGACTGTCTGCCTAGTAGGTAGCTCTCAGTATATGGACACATTGGACACATATGACATGTAGCTATAACTCTGTACATGGAAATGATACCCTACCCTGCCATGTAGCTAGCTCTCTGTATATAGACAAGTTGGAGTCATCTGCCTTATAGCTAGAACTCTGCATATGGAAATGTTTCACTACCCTGCCATGTAGCTAGCTCTCTGTATATGGACATTTTGGACTTGTCTGCCATGTAGCTAGCTTTCTGTACATGGATATGTTGGACTGATCTGCCAAGTAGGTAGCTCTTTGTATATGAACGTATTGGAGTTGTCTGCCATGTAGCTAGCTCTGAGCATATGAGCACATTGGGCACATCTGCTATGTAGCTAATACTCTTTATATGAACATGTTGGAGTAGTCTGCCATGTATCTAGCTCTCAGTATATGAACCCTTTGGACACATCTGCCTTGTAACTTGAAATCTGTATAATGCAATGATGCACTGCACTTCCATGTAGCTAGCTCTCTGTATATGGGCATTTTGGACTTGTCTGCCATGTAGCTAGCTCCCTGTAAAAGGATATGTTGGAATGATCTGCCAAGTTGGTAGATCTCTATATATGAACATATTGGACTTGTCTGCCATGTTAATAGCTCTCAGCATATGAACACTTTGGACTCATCTGCCATGTAGCTTGAAGTCTGTATATGGAAAAGTTGTAGTACTCTGCCAAGTTGCTAGTTCTCTTTATGTGAACATTTTGCACTCATCTGCCATGTAGCTAGTACCCTGTATAAGGACATGTTGGATTACTCTGACATTTATCTGTCTCTCAGTATATGGACACTTTGGAGACATCTGCAATGTACCTAGAACTCTGAATATGGAGGATTTAGACTCATCTGACATGTAGGTAGATCCCTGTGTATGGATATTTTGGACTGCTCTGCCAAGTAGTTAGCTCTCAGTATATGGACACATTGAACACATCTTCCATGTAGCTAGAACTCTGTATATGGAAATGTTACACTACTCTGCCATGTAGCTAGCTCTCTGTATATGGAAATTTTGTACTCATCTGCCATGTAGCTAGTACTCTGTGTTTGAACATGTTGGAGTACTCTGCCGTGTTCCTAGCTCTCAGTATTTGGACATGTTCAATACATCTGCCATGTAGATAACTCTGTATATGGATATATTGCACTACTCTGCCATGTAGCTAACTCTATGCATATAAACAAATTGGACTCATCTTCCATGTAGCTAGGACACTCTATATAGACATGTTGGACTACACTGCCATGTAGCTAGCTCTCTGTATATGGACATGTTGTACACATTTGCTATATAGCTAGATCTCTGTAAAAGGACAATTTGCACTTGTCTGACATGTAGCTACCTGTCTGTGCATGGATATTTTGGACTGATCTGCCATGTAGGTAGCTCTCAGCATATGGAAATGATGGACACATCTGACATATAGCAATAACTCTGTATATGTAAATGTTGCACTACACTGTCATGTAGCAAGCTCTCTATATATGGACGTTTTGGATTTGTCTGTATATAGCTAACTCTCTGTAGATGGATATGTCGGACTGATCTACCAAGTACTTAGTTCTCTGTATATGAACATATTGGTCGTTTGGGCCATGTAGCTAGCTCTCAGTATATTGACACTTTGGACACATCTGCCATGTAGTTAAAACTCTGTATATGGAAATGTTGCACTACCCTGCCATGTAGCTAGCTCTCTGTATATGGACATTTTGGACTTCTCTGTCATGTAGCTAGCTCTCTGTACATGGATATGTTGGACTGACCTGCCATGTGTTAGCTCCCTGTATGTGAACATATTGGACTTGTCAGCCATGCAGGTAGCTCTCAGTATATGGACCTGTTGGACTTATCTGCCATGTAGCTAGTACCCTGTATATGGACATGTTGCATTACTGTATCATGTAGCTCTCAGTATATGGACCTGTTGGACTTCTCTGCCATGTAGCTAGAACTCTGTCTATGGAAATGTTGCATTACTGTATCATGTAGCTAGATCTCTGTATATAGACAAGTTGGACACATCTACCATGTACCTAGAACTCTGTGCAAGGATATGTTGGACTGATCTGCTACATAGGTAGCTTTCTGTATATGTACATATTGGACTTGTCTGCCATGTAGCTAGCTCTCTGTACGTGGATATGTTGGCCTGATCTCCCAAGTAGGTAGCTCTCGGTATATGAACATATTGGTCTTGTATGCCATGTAGCTAGCTCTCAGTAAATGCACATGTTGTACTCATCTGCCATGTAGCTAGTACCTGTTTATGGATATGTTTGACTACTCTGGCATGTATCTAGCTCTGAGTATATGGACACTTTGGATAGATCTGTCATTTAGCTAGAACTCTGTATATGGAAATGTTGCAATACCCTGCCATGTAGCTAGCTCTCTGTATATGGATATTTTGGACTTGTCTGCCAAGTAGCTAGCTTTCTGTACAAGGATATGTTGGAATGATCTGCCAATCAGGTAGCTCTCTGAATATGAACATATTGTACTTCTCTGCCATATACATATCTCTCAGTGTATGAACACTTTGGACTCATCTGCCATGTAGCTAGAACTCTGTATATGGAAATGTTGCACTACTATGCCATGTAGCTAGCTCTCTGTATATAGAAAAGTTGGACTCATCTGCCTTGCAGCTAGAACTCTGTATATTGTAATGTTGCACAAGCCTGCCATGTAGCTAGCTCTCTGTATATGGACATTTTGGAATCCTCTGCCATGTAGCTAGTTCTCTGTACATGGATATCTTGAACTAATCTGCTAAGTAGGTAGTTCTCTGTATATGAACATATTGGACTTGTCTGCCTTGGAGCTAGCACTCAGTATATGGACACGTTGGACACATTTGGAATGTAGCTGGAAATCTGTATAAGGACATGTTAGACTCCTCTGCGAAGTAGCTAGCTCTCAGTATATGAACACTTGGGACTCATCTGGCATGTAGCTAGAACTCTGTATATGGAAATGATGCACTACTCTGCCATGTAGTTAGCTCCATGTATATAGACAACTTGGACTCATCTGCCTTGTAGCTAGAACTCTGTATATGGAAATATTGCACTACCCTGCCAAGTAGCTAGCTCTCAGTATATGGAAATGTTGGACACATCTCCCATGTAGCTAGAAATCTGTATAAGGAAATGTTGCACTACTCTGCCATGTAGCTACTTCTCTGTATATACACAAGTTGGACTAATCTGCCTTGTAGCTAGAACTCTATATAAGGACATGTTCACTTCCCTGCCATGTAACTAGCTCTCCATATATTGAACTTTTGGACTCATAGGACATGTAGCTAGCTCCTTTACATATGTTGGACTAATGTGCCAAGTAGGTAGCTCTCTGTATATGAACAAAATGGGCTTTTCTGCAATGTAGCAAGCTCTAAGGATATGGGCACGTTGGACACATCTGCCATGTAGCTAGAACTCTGTATATGGAAATGTTTCACTACCCAGCTATGTAGCTAGCTCTCTGTATATTGACATTTTGGACTTGTATGCCATGTAGCTAGGTCTGTGTACATTGATATGTTGGACTGATCTGCCAAGTAGGTAGTTCTTTGTATATGAACATATTGGAGTTGTCTCACATGTAGCTAGCTCTGAGAATATGGGCACGTTGGACACATCTGCCATGTAGCTAGTACTCTTTATTTGGACATGTTTGACTACTCTGTCATGTAGCTAGCTCTCAGTATATGAACATTTTGGACTCATCTGCCTGGTAGCTCGAAATCTGTATATTGATATGATGCACGGCTCTTCCATGTAGCTAGTTCTCTGTGTATAGACATTTTGTACTCATCTGCCTTGTAACTAGGAACCTGTATATGGACATGTTGGACTACTTTTCCATTTAGATAGCTCCCAGTATATGTACACATTCGACACATCTGCCATGTAGCTAGAACTCTGTATTTGGAAAGGTTGCACTAAGCTGTCATTTAGCTAGCTCTCTGTATATGGACATTTTGGAATAGTCTGCCATGTAGCTAGAATTCTGTATATGGAAATATGGCATTACCCTGCCATGAAGCTAGCTCTCTGTATATGGACATTTTGGACTCGTCTGCCATGTAGCTAGCTCTCTATACATGGATGTGTTGGAATGATTTGCCAAGTAGTTAGCTCTCTGTATATGAACATATTGAACTTGTCTGCCATGTAGTTAGCTGTCAGTATATGGACATACTGGACATATCTGACATGTAGCTAGTCCCCTGTATATGGACATGTTCGACTACTCTGCCATGTAGCTAGCTCTTAGTATATGGACACGTTGGACACATCTGCCATGTAGCTTGAACTCTGTATGCAGAAATATGGCCCTACTCTGCCATATAGCTAGCTCTCTCTATATAGACAAGTTGGACTCATCTGCCTTGTAGCTAGAAATCTGTATATGGAAATGTTGCAATACCCTTCCATGTAACTACCTCTCTGTATATGGACATTTTGGACTCGTCTTCCATGTACCTTGAACTCTGCATATGGAAATGTAGCATTACCATGCCATGTAGCTATCTCTCTATATATGAACATATTGGACTTGTCTGCCATGTAGCTAGCTCTCAGTATATGGACATGTTGGACTACTCTGCCATATAGCAGGCTTTCAGTATATGTACACGTTGGACACATTAGCCAGGTAGCTAGTATTCTTTCTATGGACATGTTGGACTACTTTGCCAAGTAGCTAGCTCTCAGTATATGAACACTTTGGATTCATCTGCCATGTAGCTTAAACTCTGTATATGCAAATGATACAGTTCTCTGCTATGTTGCTAGCTCTCTGTATATGGACATTTTGTTTTCGTCTGACATGTAAATAGCTCTCTGTGCATGGATATTTTGGACTCATCTGCCATGTAGGTAGCTCTCACAATATGGACACGTTGTTCACATCTGCTATGTAGCTAGAACACTGTATATGGAAATGTTGCAGTACTCTCCCATGCAGTTATTTCTCTGTACATGTATATGTTCGATTGATCTGCCAAGTAACTACCTCTCTGTACATGGATATGTTGGAATGATTTGCGAAGTAGGTAGATCTCTGTATATGAACATATAGGACTTGTCTGCCATGGAGTTAGCTCTCAGTATTTGGGCATGTTGGACTCGTCTGCCATGTAGCTAGTACCCTGTGTATGGACATTTTGGACTTGTCTACCATGTAACTTTTATTCAGTATATGGAAATGTTGGACACATCTGACATGTAGTTAGAACTATGTATATGGAAATGCAGCAGTACTCTGCCATGTAGTTAGCTCTCCGTATATAGACAAGTAGGACTCATCTACCCTGTATATGGACATGTTGGACTACTTTGCCATGTTGCTCGCTCTCAGTATATGGACACATTGGACATATCTGCCATGTAGCTAGATCTCTGTATATGGAAATGTTGCATTACTCTGCCATGTAGCTAGCTCTCTGTATATAGACAAGTTGGACACATCTACCATGTAGCAAAAACTCTGTACATGGATATGTTGGACTGATCTGCCAAGTAGGTAGCTTTTTGGTATATAAACATATTGGATTTTTCTGCTGCGTAGCTAGCACTCTGTACATGGATATTTTAGACTGATCTAACATGTAGGTAGCCCTCAGTATATGGATATGTTGCACACATTGCCATGTAGCTAGAATTCTCTATATGGAAATGTTGCACTACTCTGCCATGTAGCTAGCCCTCTGTATATAGCAAGTTGGAATCATTTGCCTTGTAGCTAGAAATCTGTTGCACTACACTGCCATGTAGCTAACTCTCTGTATATTGACATTTTGGACTCATATGGAAAAGTTGCAGTAGTCTCCCTTGTAGCTAGTTCTCTGTACATGGATATATTGGAATGATTTAGCAAGTAGGTAGATCTCTGTATATGAACATATAGGACTAGTATACTGTATATGGACATGTTGTACTATGCTGCCATGTAGCTAGCTCTCTGTATATGACCATGTTGGACACATCTGCTATGAAGATAGAACTCTGCGTATGGACAATTTGGACTCATCTGACATGTAGCTAGCTCTCTTTGCATGAATATTTTGGACTGATCTCCCATGGAGGCAGCTCCTTGTAGATGAACAAATTGGACTTGAAGGCCATGTAGCTATCGCTCAGCATATGGACACATTGGACACATCTGCCAAATAGCTACAACTCTGTATATGGAAATGTTGCACTACCCTGCCACGTAGCCAGCTCTCTGTATATGGATGTTTTGATTTCATCTGCTATGTAGCTAGCTCTCTGTAGATGGATATGTTGGACTGATCTGCCAAGTAGTTAGCTCTTTGTATGTGAATATATTTGGCATGTCTGCCATGTAGGTAGCTCTCAGTATATGGACATGTTGGACTCATCTGCCATGTAGCTAGTACCCTGTATATAGACATGCTGAACTACTCTGCCATGTAGCTAGCTCTCAGTATATGGCCACATGGGACACATCTGCCATGTAGCTAGAAATCTGTATATAGACACTTTGGACTCGTCTGACATGTAGGTAGCTCTCTGTGCATGGATATTTTAGACTGATCTGCCATATATGTGGCTCTCGGTATATGTACACATTGGAAACATCTTCTATGTACCTAGAACTCTGTATATGGAAATGTTACACTACTCTGCCATGTACCTTGCTCTCTGTATATGGACATTTTGGACTCGTATGCCATGTAGCTAGTACCCTGAATTTGAACATGTTGGAGTACTCTGCCAGGTTCTTAGCTCTCAGTATATGGACACGTTGGACACATCTGCCATGTAGTTAGAACACATTACTCTGCCATGTAGCTACCTCTATGCATATAAACAAGTTGGACTCATCTTCTATGTCGCTAGTACTCTGTATATATACATGTTGGACTACTCTGCCATGAAGCTAGCTCTCTGAATATGGACACGTTGCGCACATCTGTTATGTGGCTAAACTCTGTAAATGGACAATTTGGAGTCATCAGACATGTAGCAAGCTCTCTGTGCATGGATATTTTGGAAGGATTTGCCATGTTGTTAGCTCATTATAGATGAATTAATTGGACTTGTATGCCATGTAGCTAGCTCTCAACATATGGACATGTTGGACACATCTGCCATATAGCTAGAACGCTGTATAAGGAAATGATGCACTACCCTTCAATGTACCTGTTGTTGTTGTTTTTAAGTGCCGTTGAGTCGGTTCCGACCCATAGCGACCCTGTACAGGGTTTCCGAGGGTGTAAATCTTTACGGGAGTAGAAAGCCTGATCTTTCTCCCGC
>NW_006408755.1:1732630-1737851 GCF_000296735.1 Chrysochloris asiatica
GTCTGCCATGTAGCTAGCTCTCTGCACATGGATATGTTGGACTAATCAGCTAAGAAGGGAGCTCTTTGTATATTAACATATTGGAGTTGTCTGCCATGTAGCTAGCTCTGAGCATATGTGCATGTTGGACACATCTGCTATGTAGCTAGTACTCTTTATATGGATATGTTGGAGTACTCTGCCATGTAGCTAGCACTCAGTATATGAACACTTTGGATTCATCTGCCTTTTAGCTTGAACTCTGTATATTGAAATGATACACTGCTCTGGCATGTAGCTAGCTCTCTGTATATGGACATTTTGGACTGATCTTCCTTGTAAATACTACCTTGTATTTTGAAATGTTGCATTACTCTGCCATGTAGCTAGGTCTTTATATAAACATGTTGGACTCATCTTTCATGTAGCTAGGACCCTGTATATGGACATGTTGGACTACTCTGCCATATAGCTAGCTCTCAGTATATCGACATTTTGGACTTGTCTGCCATGTACCTCACTCTTTGTATATGGATATGTTGGACTGATCTGCCAAGTATTTAGCTCTCTGTGTGAACATATAGACTTGTTTGCTATGAAGCTAGCTCTCAGTATATGGACATGTTGGTCTCATTTGCCAGGTGGCTACTACCCTGTATATGGACATGTTGGACTATTCTAATACGTAGCAATCTCTCAGTATATGGACATTTTGGACTCGTCTGCCATGTAACTAGTACTCTGTATATGGAAATGTTGGACACATCTGACATGTAGTAAGAACTCTGATTATGGAATTGCTTCAGTACTCTGCCATGTACTTAGCTCTCCATATATATACAAGTTGGACTCATTGGCCTTGCAGCTAGAACTCTGTATATTGAAATGCTGGACTACCCTGCCATGTAGATAGCTTTCTCTATATGACCATTTTGGACTTGTCTGCCACGTAGATAGCTCTCAGTATATGGCCATGTTGGACTCCTCTACCATGTAGCTGGTACCTTGTATATGGACATGTTGCACTGCTTTGCCAAGTTGCTAGCTCTCAGTATATGCACATGTTGGACATATCTGCATTGTAGATAGAACTCTGTATATGGAAATGATGCATTACTCTGCCATGTAGCTAGCTCTCTGTAATAGACAAGTTGGAAACATCTACCATGTAGCGAGAACTCTGTACGTGGATATGTCGGACTGATCTGCCAAGTAGGTAACTTTTTTGTATATGAACATACTGGACTTGTCTGTCATGTAGCTAGCAATCTGTACATGGATATTTTGGACTGATCTGCCATGTAGGTAGCTTTCAGTATAAGGACACGTTGCACACATCTGCCATTTAGCTAGAATTCTGTATATGGAAATGTTGCAGTACTATGCCATGTAGTTAGCCCTGTGTATATAGCAAGTTGGACTCATCTGTCTTGTAGCTAGATCTCTGTATATGGAAATGTTGCACTACCCTGCCATGTAACTAACTCTCTGTATATTGACATTTTGGACTCATATGCCATGTAGCTAGCTCTCTGTACATGGATATATGTTGGACTGATCTACCAAGTAGGTAGCTCTATGTATATGAACATATTGGATTTGTATGCAATGTAGCTAGCTCTCAGTATAATGACATGTTGGACTCATCTGCCATGTAGCTAGTATACTACATATGGATATGTTGGACTACTCTGCCATGTAGTTAGCTCTCAGTATAAGGACTCGTTGGACACATCTGCCATGTAGCTAGAACTCTGTATGTGGAAATGATGCACTACCCTACCACGTAGCTAGCTCTCTGATTATGGACATTTGGGACTCATCTGCCAAGTAGCTAGCTCTCGGTACATGGATATGTTTGACTGATCTGCCAAGTAGGTAGCTCTCTTTATATGAATATATTGTACTGATCTGCCTTGTAGGTAGCTCTCAGTATATGGACATGTCGGACACATCTGCCATGAAGCTAGAACTCTGTATATGGACATTTTGGACTCGTATGACATGTAGTTAGCTTTCTGTGCATGGATATTTTGGACTGATCTGCCATGTAGGCAGCTCTCAGTATATGGTCATCTTGGACACATCTGCCATGTAGCTAGAACTCTGTATATGGAAATGCTCCACTACTCTCTCATGTAGCTAGCTTTCTATATATGAACGTATTGAACTCGTCTTCCATGTAGCTATCTCTCAGTATATGCACATATTGGACTAATCTGCCATGTATCTAGTACCATGTATATGTACATGTTAGACTACTCTGCCATGTAGCTAGAACTCTGTGTATGGACATGTAGACAAGTTGGCACTCTGTATATAGACAAGTTGGACTCATGTGCCTTGTAGATAGAACACTGTATATGGAAATGTTGGACTACCCGGCCATGTAACTAGCTCTCTGTTTATAGACAAGTTGGACTCATCTGACTTGTAGCGAGAACTCTGTATATGGAAATGTTGAACTTACCTGCCATGTAGCTAGCTCTTAGTATATGGACACGTTGGACACATCTACCATGTAGCTAAAATTCTGTATGAAAATGTTGCACTTCCCTGCCATGTAGCTAGCTCTTAGTATATGGACATGTTTTACACATCTGCCTTGTAGCTAGAACTCTGTATATGGACATGTTCCACTACTCTGCCATGTAGCTAGCTCTCTTTATATAGACAAGTTGGACTCATTTGTCTTGTAGCTAGAACTCTGTATATGAAAATGTTGCACTACCCTGCCAAGGAGCTCTGTATTTGAATATAATGGAATTGTCTGCCATGTAGCTAGCTCTCAGTATATTGACACGATGGACACATCTGACATGTAGCTTGTACTGTTTATATGGACATTTTGGACTATTCTACCATGTAGCTAGCTCTCTGTACATGGATATGTTGGACTGATCTGACAAGTACGTAACTCTCTGTATATGGACATATTAGACTTGTCCGTCATGTAGCTAACTCTCAGTATATGGTCATGTTGGACTCATCTGCCATATATCTAGTACTGTGTATATGTACTGTTAGACTACTCTGCCATGTAGCTAGAACTCTGTATATGGACATGTAGACAAGTTGGACTCATCAGCCTTGTAGCTAGAACTCTGTATATGGAAATGTTGAAATACCCTGCCATGTAACTAGCTCTCTGTATATGGGCATTTTGGACTCATCTAATATGTAGCTAGAACTCTATGTGGAAATGTTTCAATACCCTACCATGTAGCTAGCTCTCAGTATATAGACAAGTTGTACTCATCTGCCTTGTAGCTAGAACTCTGTATATGGAAATGTTGAAATACCCTGCCATGTAACTATGTCTCTGTATATGGGCATTTTGGACTCATCTTACATGTAGCTAGCTCTCTGTGCATGGATATTCTGGACTGATCTGCCATGCAGCTAGCTCTCAGTATATAGATAATTTTGACCCATCTTCCAAGTAATTTGAACTCTGTATGTGGAAATGATGCACTACACTGCCATGTAGATAACTCTCTGTCTATAGACAAGTTTGACTCATCTGCCTTGTAGCTAGTACCTTGTATATGGACATGTTGAACTACTCTGCCATGTAAATAGCTCTCAGAATATGGACACTTTGGACTCATCTGCCATGTAGCTTGAACTCTGTATATGGAAATGATACACTACTCTGCCATTCAGCTAGCTGTCTATATGGACATTTTGGACTCATTGAACATGTAGCTAGCTCTCAGTATATGAACAATTTGGACTCATCTGCCTTGTAGCTAGAACACCGTATATGGAAATGTTGCACTTCCCTGTCATGTAGCTAGCTCTCTGTATATAGACTAGTTGGACTCATCTGCCTTGTAGATAGAACTCTGTATATGGACATGTTGGACTCTTCTGCCATGTAGCTATCTCTCAGTATATGGACACGTTGGACACATCTGCCATGTAGCTAGAACTCTGTATATGGATATTTTGGACTCGTCTGCCATGTAGGTAGCTCTCTGTGCATGGATATTTTGGACTGATGTGCCATGTAGGCAGCTCTCAGTATATGGTCACGTTGGACACATCTGACATGTAGCTAGAACTCTGTATATGGAAATGTTGCACTACTCTGCCATGTCGCTAGCTTTCTATATATGAACGTATTGAACTTGTCTACCATGTAGCTACCTCTCAGTATATGCACATGGTGAACTAATCTGCCATGTAGCTAGTACCCTGTATATAGACATGTTGGAGTACTCTGCCAGGTAGCTAGCACTCAGTATATGGACACGTTGGAATAATCTGCCATGTAGGTAGCTCTCAGTACATGGATATGTTGGATGGATCTGCTAAGAAGAACCTCTCTGTATATAAATATATTGGACTTGCCTGCCATGAATCTAGTAACCTGAATATGGACATGTTTGACTACTCTGCCATGTAGCTATCTCTCAGTATATAAACACGTTGGACACATCTGCCATGTAAATAGAACCCTGAATATGGACATGTTGCACTACTCTGCCATGTAGCTAGATATGTGTATATAGACAAGTTGGACTCATCTACCTTGTCACTGGAACTCTGTATATGTAAATGTTGAATTACCCTGCCATGTAGCTAGCTATGTATATGGACATTCTGGACACCTCTGACATGTATCTTGCTCTCTGTGCATGGGAATTTGGACTGATCTATCATGTAGGTAGCTCTCAGTATATGGACAAGTTGGACACATCTGCCATGTATCTAGAACTCTGTATATGGAAATGCAGCAATACCCTGCCATGTAACTAGCTCTCTGTATATGGACATTTTGGACTTGTCTGACATGTAGCTAGCTCTCTGTGCATGGATATGTTGAACTGATCTGTCAAGTAGGTAGCTCTCTCTATATGAGCATTTTGGACATGTCTGCCATGTAGTTAGCTCTCAGTATATGAATGTTGGACTCATCAGCCATGTAGCTAGAACTCTATATGGAAATGTTGCACTACCCTGCCATGTAGATACTCTCTGTAAATGAACATATTGAACTTGTCTGCCCTGTAGCTAACTCTTAGTATATGGTCATGTTGGACTCATCTGCCATGTAGCTAGTACCCTGTATATGTACATGTTGGACTACTCTGCAATGTAGCTACCACTCTGTATATGGACTCATCTGCCTTGAAGCTAGTACCCTGTATATGGACATGTTGGACTACTCTGCCATGTAGCTAGCTCTCAATATATGGAAAATTTGGACTCATCTGCCATGTAGCTTGAACTCTGT
>NW_006408755.1:1737951-1742678 GCF_000296735.1 Chrysochloris asiatica
TATATGGAAAATTTGGACTCATCTGCCATGTAGCTTGAACTCTGTATATGTAATTTATGTACTACTCTGCCATTTAGCAAGCTCTCTGTATATGGAAATTTTGTTCTCATCTGACATTTAGCTAGCTCTCAGTATACAGATAAGGAGGATTCATCTGCCTTTTAGCTAGAACTCTGTATAAAGAAATGGTGCACTACATTGCCAAGTAGATAGCTATCTGTTTATAGACAAGTTGTACTTATCTGCCTTATAGCTATTTATCTGTATATGGAAATGTTGCACTACCCTGCCATGTAAGTAGCTCTCTGTATATGAACACGTGGAATTCATCTGCATGTAGCTAGAACTCTGTATATGTAAATATTGCACAACCCCTGCCATGTAGCTAGTGGTGTATTTACACTAGTTGGACTCATCTGCCTTTTAGCTGGAACTCTGTATATGGATATATTGGACTACTATGCCATGTAGCTAGCTCTCAGTATATTGACACGTTAGACACATCTGCCATGTAGCTAGCTCTCTGAATATGGACATTTTGGACTAATCGACTATGTATCAACCTCTCTGTACACAGATATGTTTGACTGAACTGCTAAATATGTAGCACTCTCTATATGAACATATTGGATTTGTCTGCCATGTAGCTAGCTCTCAGTATATGGACATGTTGGACTCATCAGTCAAGTAGCTAGTACCTTGTATATGGACATGTTGGACTACTCTGCCATGTAGCTAGCTCTCAGGATATGAACACTTTGAACACATCTGCCATGTAGCTTGAACTCTATGTAGGGAAATCATGAACAACTCTGCCATGTAGCTAGCTCTCTGTATATGGATATTTTGGATTCGTCTGACATGTAGCTAGCTCTCTGTGCATGGAAATTTGCACTGATCTTCCATATAGGTAACTCTCAGTATATGGAGAGATTGGACACATCTGCCATGTACCTGGAACTATGTATATGGAAATGTTGCACTACTCTGCCATGTAGCAAGCTATCTGTATATAAACAAGTGTGACTCATCTGCCATGTAGTTACTACCCTGCATATGGACATGTTGGACTTCTGTGCCATGTGGGTAGCTCTCAGTATATGGACAAGTTGGACACATCTGCCATGTAGCTAGAACTATCTATATGGACATTTTGGACTCATCTTGCATGTAGTTAGCTGTCTGTGAATGGATATTTTGGACTGATCTGCCATGTAGTTGGCTCTCAGTTTATGGACACGTTGGACATGTCTGCCATGTGGCTAGAACTCTGTGTATGGAATTGTTGCACTAGTCTGCTATGTAGCTAGCTCTCAGTATATGGACATGTTGGACTCATCTACAATGTAGCTAATACACTTTATATGAACATGTTGCACTACTCTGCCATGTAGGTACTTCTCAGTATATGGACACATTGGACACATCTGCCATGTAGCTAGACCTCTGTATATGGAAATGTTGTACTACCCTGCTATGAAGCTAGCTCGCTATATATGAACATATTGAACTTGTCTGCCATGTAGCTAGCTCTCAGTATATGCACACGTTGGACACATCAGCCATGTAGCTTGTACTCTTTATATGTACATGTTGGACTACTCTATAATGTAGCTAGCTCTCAGTATATGAAAACTTTGTAGTCAACTGCCATGTAGTTTCAACTCTGTATATGGAAATGATGCACAAGTATGTCATGTAGCTAGCTCTCTGTACAGGCATATGTTGGATTAATTCCCCAAGTAGAAACTTTCTGTATATGAACATATTGGACATGTCTGCCATTTATCTAGTACCTTGTATATGGACATGTTGGACTATGTCATGTAGCTAACTCTCAGTATATGGACACATTGGACACATCTGCACTGTAGTTAGGACCCTGTATATGGACATGTTGCACTACTCTACCATGTAGCTAGCTCTCTCTATATAGACAAATTAGAGTCATCTACCTTGTAGATTGAACTCTATATATGGAAATGTTGCAATACCTTGCCAAGTAGCTAACTCTTTGAATATGGTCTTTTTGGACTCATCTGACATGTAGCTAGCTCTCTGTGCATGGATATGTTGGACTCATCTGCCATGTAGCTAGTACCCTGTATATGGGCATGTTGGACTACTCTGCCCTGTAGCTAGCTCTCAGTATATTGACATGGTGGACACTTCTGCCATGTAGCTAGAACTCTATATATGGACATTTTGAACTCATCTGACATGTAGTTAACTCTCTGTGCATGGATTCTTTGGACTGACCTGACAAGTAGGTAGCTCTCTGTAAATAAAAGTATTGGACTTGTCTGCCATGTAGCTAGCTCTCAGTAAATGGACATGTTGGAATCATCTGCCATGTAGCTAGTACCCTGTATATGGACATGTTGGACTCCTCTGCCCTGTAGCTAGCTCTCAGTATATGGACACGTTGGACACATCTGCCATGTAGCTAGAACTCTATATATTGTCATTTTGAACTCGTCTGCCATGTAGTTAGCTCTCTGTGCATGGGTATTTTCGACTCATCTTCCATGTAGGTGGCTCTCAGTATATGGACAGTTTGGATACATCTGCCATGAAACTCGAACTCTATATATGGACCATTTGCACTCGTTTGACATGAAGTTAGCTCTCTGTGCATGGATCTTTTGGACTGATCAGCCATGTAGGTGGCTCACAGTATTTGACACATTTGACACATCTGCCATGTAGCTAGAATCCTGTAAATAGAAATGTTGCACTACTCTCCCATGTAGCTTGCTCACTGTACATGAACATATTGGGTTGTCTGCCATGTAGCTAGCTTTCAGTATATGTACATGTTGAACTCATCAGCAATGTAGCTAATACCCTTTATATGGACATGTTGATCTACTATGCCATGTAGGTACCTCTCAGTATATGGACATGTTGGACACATATGCCATGTAGCTAAAACTCTGAATATGGAAATGTCACACTACTCTGACATTTAGCTAGCTCTCTGTATATGAACATATTGGACTTCCTTGCCATGTAGCTAGCTCTCAGTATATGGACAACTTAGACTCATCTGCCATGTAGCTAATACCCTGTATATGGACATGTTGACTTACTATGCACGTAGCAAGCTCTCAGTATATGGACACGTTGTACACAAATGCCATTTAGCTAGAACTCTGTGTATGGAAATGTTTCACTACACTGCCATGTAGCTAGCTCTCTGTATAAGAACATATTGGACTTGTCTTCCATGTAGCTAGCTCTCATTATATGGACATGTTGGACTCATCTGCCATGTAGCTAGTACCCTCTATATGGACATGTTGCCCTTCTCTGTCATGTAGCTAGCTCTCTGCATATAGACAAGTTGGACTCATCTGTCATGTAGCTAGCTATCTGTAATAGACAAGTTGGACTCATCTGTCATGTAGCTTGAACTCTGTATATGGAAATGATGCACTAAACTGCCATATAGCTAGCTCCTGTATATAGACATGATGGACTCTTCTGCCTTGTAGCTAGCACTCTGTATATAGATGTGTTGGACTACTTTGCCATGTAGCTAACTCTCCGTATATCGACACTTTGGATTCATCTGCCATGTAGCTTGAACTCTGTGTATGGAAATGGTGCACTACTCTGTACATGCTCATTTTGGACTCGTCTGATATAAAGCTAGCTCTCAGTATATGGACATGCTGGACTCATCTGTCACCAAGTTGTTACTCTTTATATGGACATGTTGGATTACTCTACCATATAGCTAAGCCTCAGTATATGGATAAGTTGAACTCTTCTGCTTGTAGCTAAATCTCTATATGTGGAAATGTTGCACTACCCTACCATGTAGGTAGCTCTCTGTATATGGACAGGTTGGACACATCTGCCATGTAGCCAAAACTCTGTATATGTAACTTTTGCAGTAACTTGCCATGTAGCTAGCTACCTGTGTATGAATATATTGGATTTGTCTGTCATGTAGCTAGCTCTCAGTATGTGGACACGTTAGACAAATCTGCCATGTACCTAGAATTCTTATATTGACTTGTTGGACTACTCTGCCATGTAGCTAGCTCTCAGTATATGGACACGTTGGACACACCTGCCATGTAGCTATAAATCTGTATAATGACTTGTTGGACTACCCTGCCATATAGCTAGCTCTCTGTATATAGATAAGATAAACTCATCTGCCTTGTAGCTAGAGCTCTTTATATGGGAATGTTGCACTACCATTACATGCAGGTAGCTCTCTGTATATGAACATATTGTACTTGTCTGCCATTTAGCTAGCGCTCATTACATGGACACGTTGGACACAAATGCAATGTAGCTAGAACTCTGTATATGGACAAGTTGGACTACTCTGCCATGTAGGTAGCTCTCAGTATATGAACATTTTGGTCTCGTCTGACATGAAGCTAGCACTCTGTGCATGGATATGTAGGACTAATCTGCCAAGAAGGTAGCTTTCTGTAACTAAACATATTGAACTTGTCTGCAATATAGCTAGCTCTCAGTATATTGAAATGTTGGACTCATATTCCATGTAGCTAGTACAATTTATATGGTCATTGTGGACTAGTCTGCCATATAGTAAGCTCTCAGTATATGCACACCTTTGACATATCTGCCATGTAGCTAGACCTCTGTATATGGAAATGTTGCACTATCCCTGCAATGTAGCTAGGCCTCTGTATATGAACATGTTGGACTTGTCTGCCCTGTAGCTAGTACCCTGTATATGG